>NC_051848.1:32991527-33180838 GCF_002237135.1 Teleopsis dalmanni
ATACAGTTGTGAATATGAAGAAAATCATTTGAGATTTCATTTAATGTAGAAACATTCTCTTTAAAATATTAAAATAAATATTTGGCAATATATTTTTATAAAAATTTTTGTATTTATTTCCTATATGCTTACGTAATACAAAATTGTGTTATAAATTAAGTAGCCGCTCATCTATGAAAAGTAAATAATATTTTTTTTCATTATTTTGATATGAAAATTGCATATCCGTAAACTACTACTTTATATAAGTTTTTAAAATTAATTTAAGATATTATATATATATAAATAATTTATATTTTTATCGATATAACATATTTTCTACATTCCTTTACTTAAACTTACGCTCTTCACTGAAATATATCAAATAAATATAGCTCATAATATTTAATTAACAATATATAAATATATGAACTTCACTGGTCAAATTATTAAAAATATGTTATTTACTAAGCAATATCACTTCATCAGACTAAGCAATAATTGATCTCAGATCCCGAGGAGCCTGTAACCATTTTGAGATTCAATAACGCGATGTTGGTAAGCCTGTCAGTGTTCGTAAATAATGTTAAGGCTCTGTCCTTTATGTATTTTTTGAACGTATGAATCTTGTGGTCCCTGAGAAAATCATTCGTCCTAATGTACCATGATAGCTTGAAAAGTCTTCTCAGAGCTTGGATTTGTGCAATTACCAGCTGGGGAATAGTAGTATTTGAGGCCTTGTTAAGCGCTACACATCCTTACAGAAGTTATTTACAATTCTTATAAGGTTTAATTCTTTTTAAAAACGTCTTCAGCATACATACATACATATATACACACATACAGGCATATATGCAAAAAATCCAGCGAGACTAAAAAACTACTTCATCAGCCGCTCTAGAAAAAATATTCAAATTATCTACCATCGAACTTGTTGTTGAAAATTTTGAAGCAAAATCTTTGAAATAGTTGGTGACGATAGGTTTGAACATAACACAATAACCAAAAGGAGTTTAGCTATTTTCAACTATTTAGCTCTAATCTCAATCGTAAAAAAAATGGTTCTAACTACAAACAATAAAAATAAGTTATAAACCCACTTCCTAGGTTTTATAATATATATATAACGGTATTTGATCTGTTGGTTGCAAGCCTCAAATAGATGTTTTAAAGATCTCAACAAATTCAAAAAAAAAGGACAAAATAATATATATACTAAATATACTTTTTTGTTCACATCATAAGTATTAATTTTCAGTTTATTACAATATATTATTTCGAAATCAAACCATGTTCGTCTAAACGTATAGAAAAGAATATCTCACTAATTTTATATACTAATATGAAAATCATGATCCAATAATTTTTTGATGCGTATATAAATACGTTAGTAAGGAAACCAATTGAGAATTATATAAAAAATAATATATCTTCTTATCAAGAGGTACATAATAGCATTAATTTAACATAGAGAGAGAGTGTTTTGTTTCATACTACTTCAATTTTGGGAGGTGATTCTTTGGTCCGAGTAACAAAAAAAATTCTGTATCAGTGGCGGTTCAGTTGCAATATTACCAAGATACACGATATCAAAAGAAACTTATAATACTTTAAAAATGATTTCTTATATATTGTTTTCAATGCAAATTATAAAATTAAGAGCAAGAGAAAAAACAATATGTCGGTTCAAATTTCGGCATGAGAGTCGGGCAATTTGTGCCTCGGCACTGAAGGAATCTTATATCTTTCTAAATATTGTATTCCCATCTTATTTTCAGTTGATATCAGTGTTATAGAAAGATTAAGCATTGAAAATACAAAATGGATGGTCCATTAAATTTTATGCGCTTTAATAAATCTTACAATGTTTGGATTTTTAAGTAAATTAATAAAAAGATT
The DNA here is from genome assembly GCF_002237135.1 of Teleopsis dalmanni. Lineage (NCBI taxonomy): Eukaryota > Metazoa > Arthropoda > Insecta > Diptera > Diopsidae > Teleopsis > Teleopsis dalmanni. The sequence goes on from NC_051848.1 coordinate 32,993,406, forward strand.
TTTTTATTTGCTTTTTTTATCGTCCAGGTTCCCGAGCCATAAGTAACTGCTACGGTTATTATTGTTTCGTAAATACGTATATATTTATATGTTGTATTACGTATATAGTTTTTTATTGAAGAGTGACCTACATTTCAGAAGGTCTAAGCTTTTGCAGTAACATCTATTGCTTCATGCAGTCCGTCGTTTATTAGGAATTTACTGCCATCCATCGTCTATGAATAGCTAGTACGAATGAGTATTTATATTCACGATTTCCCAAAGGGGGAACTTTATTATGAATAAGAACGTCGATAAGCTTTCTGTCTCTTGTAACTTCAGAGATTACTTGAAAGGTCACTAAGTTGGGCTATTATAAACTAAAATATGCGTTAAAAGCCCCTAAATAGGAATACATGCTATAGTATTCAGAATTTTGCCTGTTTGGACTAAAAATTGCCTGTTTGTAGTCTTCAAAAAGTATATGCGGTACTATTTCATGTTTGTAGTATTTTTCGCCAAGGTGATATTAAATCAACCGTGAATGTGTTGGTTCTAAACCTACTTACGTTGGTGTTCGTTTAACATTTCATTTAAGATTTTAAACAGTTCCTTTTTATATTTTAGTAAAGAAGATTTTGTAGTTCACATCTAAAAATGAATTTAAAATAAATTGTTTTTTTAAAAAATGTGGATTGATGATTCATTGTAGTGAATGTAGTAGGTAACAGAAAGGGTTGTGTTAGTTATAAAATTAAAAGATATGTTAAAATCGGTGTCTCACTGAAGCTATTTATAGGAAGAACCATTTTTAAGACATTGGGAGTTGAAAAATTGAAGATTTAATTAATAACAGATCCTCCCTATACTAAGAGTATAAAGTACTTTTGTATAACAGCATCATAGAACCAATATGGGCTTATGGTATTTAGCTATGCGGTAATGCTATTGCTTCATATATTGAATTATTCAAAGAGCTCAGTCAAAAATACTGAAAACAATCACTAGTGCTCCATGGTATGTTAGGAATGAACGCATTCATCGCGATCTACAAATTCCTTTAGTTAAAACTGAAATAGAAAATGTAAGAAAAAAAATACAAAAAATGGCTTATAGAATATGTTAACTCCTCAACTAGGAATCTCGCACTTCCATCCACTATTTCCCGTCTAAAAATAGCTGACCGTCTAGCTATTAAGTAAAATTCAATAATTGCAAGCGAAAACCTCACTCTTTTCTAAGTGATCTGATAAAGTTTCATTCTTTTCTTAATAAACCACTTAACATTCATTGCATTGAAATTCAACGCATTGATTTAAGTCAGGTCCATAATATAAGGTAATAATATAATATTCATATTATATAATGTATAGTTAAAATAAAATAAAAATTTTAATATTATGTGATTAGTGATAAGATTTTAAAGCTTATTGTTAGTCTCATTGTAAGAGAATATATAATAAATAAATAAATATATATGTATTTAAAAAAAAATAAGTATAGAAAAAAAATAATTTTCTGTCTTCATTCTGTATTTCTGTTTTATTCTGTAGTATTTACACGAATTATATAAATCAGATGCGCTATATACTCTAGTAGAAAAATATGCTGGCCTTCAAACTATACTTCTCTAAATAAATCTGAATAACAGATTATGAGAATTTAACGGAGCTCTTGTTACAATGGATCACTTAAGTGGTCACAGACACTATTGAGAGTATTGGTACTTTAGATTCTAACTCGCGTTTCATCAAGCAAAAGGGAAGAATAATGATATTACTTCCAAATGTATTCTAAATAGTAAGGAAGCCAGAGAAATTTATCCGGCTAGATATATTTTTTGAGTACCAAGTCAAAAAGTCATTTGAGGAAAGCAAGAATAGACTAAAATGTTGTACGGCTTTCGCTTGTACAGGAATATGGTATACTGAAACGTACGACTTTTTTCAATTCATGGACCAAAGCACTATCTCTTGCATTTATGCCATTTTGTTGGAAAACATTTTGTGTTAAGTAAACTAAAAAAAATTATGCAAAATAATAAACAATATTTGCATAAAAGTTAAATTTAAACTTCCTCGTTAAGATTGAGCGAACCAGCCCGCTCAAAGGACAGACGGTTTTTCTCATGAAACCCCTTGCTCTTCTTAGCAATCTGTACCGTACATATATTGCTTCCATCACTCCTATGAAGCCATAAGGAAAGCATGTTGCGGTATGGCTTGTGTATTTATTTTTGGTAGGTAATTTGCATTTCTGCCATGGAATAACACTGCCGATCTGCAATTAATTTCTTTCAGTGCAATCAAAGTATACAACTTTTAATTAAAAACGAAAATATTTCGCTTCCATAATTATGCAGATAACCAAGAAATGTTTATTTTCGTGGGTATGAATAACACACATATTATATATTTATATCATTAATGTCTTATTTTGTAATATTTTTTGCTTTCCACATTACATAATTTTTTTTTTGTCAATTTTGTATTTCTTATTTTTGGTTTATGATTATTAAGTATCTTTTTTTTTTTTGTTTTTTTTTGCAATACAAGTTGCATTGCTGTTCTGTGCCGTTGGTTTTGCTTAAGTTTATTCGCATGCATAATTTTAACATGAAATGTATGGGCACACAAATTGGAAAACTCACAAATTATGGCAATTCATCTAAAGCAGCGTTGGCTGTCTGCGATACCGAAGCGCAACCAATCCGCTAAACTATCGAAACCAGCGAACCACCAAACTGGCGAATCAGCAACCCAAATACCAAGCCGCCAATGCAACAAACTTAGTTGTGGAAAACTTGCCATTGTTTTGCTATTTTTGGCGTTTGCATGAGTTTTTTTTCATTTTCCAACCAGAAATAAGTTTTCCATTTTTAAAAAATGCTTAAAAAAACTTTAAAATAAATATAATTTAATTTTTTTGTTTGAGTTCATTGACCGAAAATTATTGCCGCATGCGGCACTTGCTGCGGCAAGTGCACCCATAACTTTGCTGCCGTTCCGAAATGCAGGTTTGTCTGTCATGTGGTTTGTCTTGAAATTGAGATTTTCGTGTGACTTTAAATACCACAGTTTTTTTTTATTTGTTAGTGCTAACATTAACATCAAAAGGTAAAAAATTGGTCCAAAATGTATGGAATTAAATTATAAGTTAATCCAAAGTAGCTAAAATCAGGGTAACATCTTTGAAGTAGTACTTCCTTGATCTATTCGAATATTGATTTAACATTCTAAATAGACCAAAAGCTTCTGAGTAATTGTATATTTGCTGTCAAAAAGACTGTTGTTAATTTTGGAATATTTAAAATTATTACTAAAAATTCTAAATGCGCTAGAAAAAATACTGCTCAAGAGACTCGTATAATATCAGCTCCTAGAGACCTTAGAGATCGCCTATTAATAATATTGACTTCTGTAAAACAAATAACCCATCAAACTCTATAATAATACAGGAATTTTTGGAGTTAAACTATCTAAATAGAGAATCTGATTCTTTGTTTTAATTAAGAAAAACTATATGAGATGGATGGTCTATTAACCGAAATATAGTGTGTGTCTTAAAAAGACTGTAGTTGAAAAAACACCACACCATAAGCTTTGTAAATTTCGAAAATAATTTATTCGAATAACTTCAACAATTTTAGATTTCTATTTATTTTTATATAAATATATACAAAGTCTTTTTTTGGAGTCTTCAACTCCGGTAGAGATCTAGCTGACATCCAGCATAATCTGCAACGCTTCAGAAAAATTTTCAAATTACTTTAAAGTACCAGAATTTAAAAGAATTCCCTTAATTTTGCTTGTCACTAAAAAAATTTCTATAAATTTTAATTTTATTCATTTGACATATAAAGAGGAAAATAAACTTCTTCACATCCCTACAGATTACATATATTGCACATTATTTTATTCAATAGTTCCAAAATGTATCATCCAAATTATATATTTCTAAAAGTACAGAAAGAATATAACACAATTTTTTTAAGGATTTTAAAGTTCTCTATTTTTACTGTCAACTTATCTAATAGTTAGACTTCGTTTATACATAATAGTTAAAGTCATTGAATATATCTGGGTATTACATAGAGTTCTTGTGAAATATTGTTTAAAACATATTTACACTCTGTACGGACGTATAGTTACGTTTTTTAAATAATTATTAATATAAATTTTTATGGATCCATAAGCAAGGACATCATATATAGATAGTAGCAGAATATATAGCTGAAGAGTGTATACTTCATTCAGGTGTTAGTAGCTAAGTCAAAGAACCTATAGAACCAAATTTTTTTAATACGATTTTCGAGTTTAGTGGGCCAAAATATAGTTGCATTAAAACTTGACATTTCGCTGTAAAGTAGTGTTATTAAAGTCTTATGTTTATTTGTAGTTTTTGTTATACTGATCATACAGATTATCCTGCATATTTACACTAGGTAGACCTAAATAAAATAATTTTCCTGTCTCTTCAAATTATATGGCTAAGTAAGAAATCACTTTTAAGAAGGTAAAGAGTAACTTACTGATGGATGACAGAAATACTCAAAGCAGATATGCTTTTAAGTCCATCCAAAATGTTAAGATTTTTTATAATTTTTTTGGAACAAGTTATAGATCGTATATGTCGTGTTGAAACTGGGTCTGTCATAATAATAGTAAGAATAATAATTCCATGAAAACGCTTTTGCTAGTAATGCCCTAAAATTTGTTTAAGAGTCACCGAAGTTTTTAGATAAAAAAATATAGTGAAAACTGACACTAAATGAACTATTTTTATATATGATAGGGAATACATATATAGTTTTTATTGGACATTAATAACCAACAATTACTGATGGTTAAATCAGTCTAATGTGTCTTCTCTAATATAAAATTTTTGATAATTATTTAATAAAGCAGTACGTGGGTTTAAAGTGAAAAGAATGGCCAAACGAAAAAGAGAGAGAGAAATAAATAATACCCTTGTTCTGCAACCATATAGTATGCGTCGATGGTGTGTATGTGTTCGTGTACGTGTGTGTGTGTGTGTATGAAATGTCGTGTAAGTCGGTTTTTATGTATTTTTAATTGCACTCATTCTCAGTTGTCGTCTTCAAGTCTGCGATTCTGTCTGCCATAATTGCACTTGCCACATTTTTTATCAGTTTTTGTTTTTGTTTCCATTTGTGTTGCTGGACATGTTGCTGTTGTGACTTACGAAGTTGCTGACTTGCAACAAAGTTGCAGCAGCAACGTTAATGCAGCTTAAATCGGGTCAAACTGCTTCTCTTTCTCGTAATTCTTCCGTTTCAACTTTTCGCGTGTAGTTGCAACTTTTTTTGTGGAGTTCAATGTGTTTTACATGCAATTTTTTATTTCATTAAATAAATCGACAGAAAATAAGACGCCTTTTATTTTTAACTTGACAATATGAGGTCAAAAATAATGTGAAATATATGTACAATACTTGCTAGTTTAGTATTGCAACTAATCTAAATTGCAATTCATTTAAATATATTTCTGTATATATGTCTTTGGATCAATAAATAACTACATTTAAACCAATTACATTATTAGCTGATATTAGAGAAATCTATGAATTTTAATGTTAATATCGTAAATTATGTTTAAAAATATTTAAATAAAAAGCACAAGAAAATATAAAAGTTTTAATAAATTTATTAATATGTTTGTTATTAAAAAGTAAATGTACTTCTTTAAAATACTTTGAACTGCTAAATGCTTTTAAAATCGTATTTAAATAAGAATTAATTAATTCACACAAAAAATTAACTTTGTTCAAATAGTATTATTATGTATTATAACGCATGAATTAATTTATTATGATAAAACCATTGTTGCATATCTACTTTTGTTTGTGATATAAAACTAATTCTTCAGATCTGGTCAACGATTATCGTCGGTAATTCTAATATTTGAACACTTACTAGTACTTGAAAGGGTTCGAACATTACGATGTGCGAGCAACTCGAGTATACGCGAATTTGTATATTCAGTTCGAGTACTTTAAATGTTCAAAAATGTTCAACCTGCTCAATAATGTTCGGTCTGTTTGATAATTTTCGAGTGGCTCGATTCTATTTGAGTTGCTCGATGCTAATTGAGCTCGATGACGTTCGAGTTGCTCGATGATGTTCAAGCTGCTCGATGATGTTTGAGCGGGTCGATGATATTTAAGCTGCTCGAATATGCTAGAACTGCTCGATGATGTTAGAGTTGCTCGTTAATGTTCGAGCTGGTTGATGTTGTTCGAGATGCTCGATGATGTTTGAGTTGTTCGATGATACTCGATGATGTTTGAGCTGCTCGATGATGTTAGAACTGCTTCATAATATTTGAGCTGCTCGATGATGTTAGAACTGCTCCATAATGTTTGAGCTGCTAGTTGATGTTTGAGCTACCCGATTATGTTTAAGCGGCTCGATGATGTTTAAGCTGTTCAAATATGTTAGAACTGCTCGATGATGTTTGAGTTGCTCGTTAATGTTCGAGCTGATTGATGTTGTTCGAGCTGCTCGATGATGTTTGAGTTGTTCGATGGTACTCGATGAAGTTAGAGCTGTTTGATAATGTTCGAGCTGCTCGATGATGTTTGAGCTGCTCGATGATGTTTGAACTGCTCAATGATGTTTAAGCTGTTCGATGATGTATGAGCTGCTCGATGATGTTGAGATCAATGGATAATGTCTTACGTGCTCGCTAATATTTGAGTCTCTCGAGTTATATTCAGAATTGCTCAAATTAGAAATTTGAGTTGAATATGTGAATTATGCAAGGCAACTAAAACATTTTCAGCATAATACTGCTATAATATCACACGATTTGTCTTGGTATACTGCAAAAGATTACAATATCTACTGTAAATCATAAACTTGAGGCTCCTTCACAAGGAATCTAATATATGCCTTCACATTCAATATGTGCTCTCAAAAAAAAAACATGTGAATAGTGAGAGGTAGCTAAAGCAATATGTGAGATAATGCGAAAATTTCTGCAATAATTCTATTGTAATAGGAGTGAGCACAAGGAAGAAAAACAAATATTTATGAGAAAATATAAAAGGTGTTTTTTTACATTTTTGCACCAAAAGGTTGTCAGAGAGGTAAAAAGTAATCAACAGCTGACATTTAAGAGGGTTAAGCACTGACTAAACATTAGTTCGCATAATGTGAAATGCTTATAAGGGGATTTTTACTAGTTTTTCTAGCTAAGAGAGTTTAGAGAGTTTGTAAGAGAGTTGAGAAACAACAAACAAGAGCCAGGATTTCACATACTCATGTAGTGTGAAGTGCACTATTCATGAATTTATGGTAGTTACTACTCTCTTCAACGTGAAGAGATATATCTTTTCCAGAAATACTTCGTACCTTATTCTGATGTTTTTTTATTGAAGATGAAGTTTTAATTACGTGTTTTATTTCTTAATTTACTTACTTGTTATTTCCATGGTTTATAAATGCAGCAAGAACTGTTTTATAAAACTTTCATTTTAATATAAGAACCGATAAAAAAGTTTAAGAATTGCCAAATAAATTTGGTATTTCTTCGAATAAAACTTATTATTATTAATAATAATTTTTAAAAAATATTATATTAGTCTTTTTAAGATTTAAAATATCTACATATATAAAGCATACTTATTTTTATGTTATAAATTGTATTAAATATTTTATATGTCTTATTTATAAAAATATGATTGCTAGATTTAAGTGCTTATTTTTAAATTTATTTTTTTTTGATGGTTTTTACTTTTAATTAGTTTGAAAAAATTACTTCAGTTTTTTTCTATATACAAGTATTCCCAATATAATTGGTTTCACTTGAATCTTGGCCCCCTTACTCCCTATCTTTCTTAATACTTAATATAATTACTTTCTGAAGTTCTTTTTAATTTCTTGTTAAAATTTTTATGTTATTAATGTTGTTGCTAAAGTAATTATTTTCAATTTTATAACTTATATCCAAACTTTTCCTCTTACCCTTTTCACAAAACAAAATTATGAAATAATTATGGGAAAATTCTGGTAATTTTATATAATTGAAATTTCTATGAAAAGAAATTCTCCGAATTAACATTAAATTTAATAAACTCACTTAAGTTGAATTTTTCTTTTTTTTTCTTTTCTTTATAAATGTTCTTGCTCCATAGTAGACTCCATAGTAACTAAGAATTTTATAAGTTTTGTTTGAATTTATTAACATGGAATTCAATTTACTTGCCTTCTGTTCGGTCTGCTCTTCATAAAATTTATTACTGCTTAACCTGCAAAAGTTTTAGTTTAGCTGCTCCTTTTATGTTTTTTATTCCAAACATATTTTTTTAGATGTTCCAAGAGCACAGATTGCTTTATGTTCACTATATTTTTTTTTTAATATTTCTAAGTATTTTACTATATTTTTTTTAAGCTACTTGAGCCTTTTTTATTACAGTCTTAATCTTGATATCCTGACAAGGAGAAAAAAAGGAATGAGAGTAAAAAAGCACAATTTGCTTTAGAATATCCTTATAAAAATGTTTCCAAGACCAAACAAATCCTTATGTTCTTGTCCTGAAGTATTTGATGTATTAAAAAATTTATAATATTTAATGGAATGTGTATGACATTAACATTAATCCATTAAAATGTCAATATATACATTTATTATTGTTGTTGTGGCAACTCTAAACTGGTATTCTGGCAGTGTCAAAGCACTGAACATATATCTAAATAAAAATATAAAATTTTTATTTTTAATCTTTCAACTAGAAAAATTTTAAATCCAATAACTTTTCATTGTAACAACAGATACAGAAGTATACAGAAGTATTCTACAAAAACTTTTAAGTCTATCTAAACATTTATTAGCCATTTGTAAAAATTTTTTTTATTTTTATTTATTTATTTTTTTTTTTTATTTTAATTTTTTTATTTTTTTTTTTATTTTAATTTTTTTATTTTTTTTTTTTATTTTAATTTTTATTTATATTAATTTTATTTATATTATTTATTTTTATTTTTATTATTTTTTTTTGATTTTTATTTATATTACTTTTTTTTATTTTAATTTTTATTTATATTATTTCTTTTTATTTTTATTTATATTATTTTTGTTTAGTTTTTATTTTTATTTATATTTTTTTTTCTATTTTTATTTATATTATTTTTTTTATTTTTATTTATATTTTTTTTTCTATTTTTATTTTTATTTATATTATTTTTTTTATTTTTATTTATATTATTTTTCTACTACTTACAATAACATTTAAATTTACCGCTTTATGCTTTATCTTGCCAGCTTAATTTAAATCCAAGAACCACATATAAAGAGAAAATTTGCAGCAAAAACGATGTTATCTTCTTTTCTGTAGAAGTATGTTTATATTTGTTATTTAATATACATATATAAAGTGTGTTCCAAAGTAAATAAGGATTTTTCTACATAACAATAATTTTGTTTTCTGTAGTATTTATTTATTATACTCAAAATAGCATGTGGAAGTAGTTTTTTAGATCGTCTTTTGGAAAACTCTTCGATATATGCGTTTTAGATGGTTTCAACGTTCACTGAACAATTTTTTTTTTATCGTCAAATGCGTTTTGAGAAAATTAAAATCTTACTGATACTTTTTTACACAAGATGGCTCTATTAGAAAAACTCAAATATAATAAATTCTATGCACTTAAGCCCCGTTTTTGTGAATAAGCCATCTTAAAATTACAAATGACTATATTTTTTAATTATGAAACGATAAATTGTATAGCTCAATTTCAATTGCATAAATTTCAAGAAAAATTTTGGCTGATATTTTATAAATTCAGATACAGTTTTGATAAAATCTAAACTGATCAAGAATAGCAGTTGCTCTACAACATGTTATTCATCACTTATGTTTTCAAGACTATTTTTAGAGTACTTATTTTTCTTGGTTCGTTTAAATTTTAGAATACTTTAAATGCAAATATTTATAAAAAGTATTCCATAAGAAAGTTTTATTATTTTAGAAAAGTGTACAATTGAGTAGTTTGGATTTTTATAGAGACTTTGTTTTACTACATCATTATTTGTTATAGTATATTAAAGTTGTTGAAAGGTTTTACACATAATATGAAAAATACTTCAATTTGATCCAAAGTTTTTAACTTAATTCCATATAGTCAGGTCTGTATGTCGATTATGTGAATCATAAATTTTTTGTAGCCCATGAAATGTAGCCTAAATACATTTATTATTCAGGCTAGATTGTGTTATGAACTTTTACTAAAAATTAACAAAATTTCTAGTACGAAAATAGCTTTTCAGTAAGTGAAAAATTCAATTAATTAAAAAAATAATAAAAAAAATTTTTGTTGTTGCAATTTTACTACTGTTCTATAAAAACCTCTCTGTTGAAAACAATACTTTATATTAAGAAATTAATTTCTTTCGCTAAAACGGACATAATTTTTTGTAATTAATTTAAACAATTTATATAGTGATTTGTTAAACTTATAGTCAGGTCTGTAGATCGCCTATGTGGATCATAAATTTTTCGTAATTCTATTCGAGCTCGTAAATGTGGCCCGAATAGTTTTATTACTTTTATAAATAAATTTTAGTAATTTCTATAGTGATTTTTCAAACAATACTGAACCCAAATCAATCAGTGAATCTTAATGGAAATTACTTACCCTCTACAACTACATTATAGATACTATTAGTAGCAAATTTAAAAGTCGTATAGTATTCTTGTTTATAAATTTAAATATTTAAAAATTATTTATACAGATAAATAATATGTGTGATGTATAGCACTAATAAACCATTCTCTGTATATTTAAATATTATTCCAAAGTCTAATAGTCTTGAGTGATTGAATTTCTTGGATTCTAAAGAGAAATTTTTTTCTTTTTTTTTACATAAATCTTTTTTCCACAACATTCTACTATACTACTATGTATATGATTTATATATGCGTAAGAGCAGTTTAATCAAGTTTTGTTAAAACCAACATGTTAACTCAATTTTACACCAGTACGAAACTTTCTAGATAAAAATGACAAGCAGGAAAAAAAACTTGAAAGTATGAAATTTCATTCTCATTTTCATTCGTAATGTACCTAAGTGTTCCATTTGCTCCAGCGCGCACCCTCTCCAGCGCTCCTTTATGACATTGTCACAGAAACTCATGAACAAAATGCGAACAATTTCATTTGTTGCTGACATAAAGTATGGCACGTCGTATGAACATATATGGGGCGCACAATAGAACTACAACAACACTCCCACTTTTGGCACTTCCTGTCAGAAACACACGTGTACTACGTACGAATCCTGCAGTTGACTACAGTTCTATATTGAATTCTGTTTCTGTTTCTATTTCTATTTCTATTTCCATTTTTATTTTATTTTTCTATTTTTTTTTGTCTATTTTTGTTTTTTTTGTAGTTATTTTTTTTTTATTTTCTTTCTTTTTATTTCATTTTGTTTTATTATTCTTATGGTGCTTAGTTGCTCTGTAACTGAAAACTATGCGATTACGTAGCGCTTGTTGCTCGTGCATGTCCCTAAAGCATATTTGTGGGTCTCTACAGGATATGCTTGTTACTAGATTGTATCGTTAAGAATAAAATCAAATTATAAAATGAAATGAAAGAAGCAGGAATTAATGTTGCAAAATACGGGAAATACGGAAAGAGTCATTATCCTTTTTGCAATAAAGTTCTCGATTGTACCATTGCGTAAAAACCAAGCTAATACCATAGAAAATCGCATCGAATCCTGTGGCACTGCAATCCATTTTTAAGCTATTTACTAGCTTATTTTCTGTATCTTTTCAAAGTTTTCTATATATAAATTTTTGTTTTATATGTATATAACATATATATTTTTTTTTTTATAATATATATACTTATATTTTTTTTGGTGTATTACCACTTTGACGTCAATTTTTCAAAGTTTTCTGGTGCTCTGTTGGTGGGTTAATGCGTGCGTGCAATTGACAAACTTACTGCTCAAAATTTAGAGTAGGAGACTTTGCGTAGGCGACTAGTGGAACATGTGCTTGTAGTACTGGAAGACCTGAACGTTATACGTTTTTAGGTTTGGTGTTCCTTCAGTTACATATATTTAATACCAAAACTGGGTTTTGTCACAAGTACATTTGCGTGTGAGTTTTGTACATTACACGCATTTGGTTTTATATATTGTATTTGTTGCGTTTGAGTTTTCTTGTTGGCTCTGGGAGTTCTTCTATCGAAACGGCTTAAAGGGGTGTTACAAATTCTGGTTTTCCTAACTTGCAGGTACTTTCAAAGTGTGGATACTGTACTCTATTTCTGACAGTATGACCGAATGAGTGATTCGATAGAAGCGTTGGCTTTGTTGGTGGCAATAAGTAAAGTTTTTTGTGTGAGTTTGAAACTCAAAAGTGGTTGGTGGCATAAGTCCCCAAGTAAATATTTTGATCGATTGATTTTTTCATTCTACCTTAAATCTTATACGTACGGTTATTATTATTATTTTGTTAAACTTTCATGTATTTACATAGGTACAGCGTACTTAAGTTTTTGTGGGCGGTTTTCGTATGAAATCACTTTTTAAATTGAATTTAACTTAGCAAGTGAAATACTGAAACATTTACTTTATTTACGTTAACGTTATTTATTTAATGTGTCAATGACACTTAATAGTCCAAGTGTGACTTGTTTGAAAATTGAAAGCTACTTTTGGTTATGACATTAAGTGTTGTTGTTTGTATAGATTCACATTTGCATCTCATTTAAATTAACACATTAACACTAATTTTTTTTAATTTTTCAAGAAAAATGATTTAATAATTTACATTCATTTTCACTCACTATGCTTCAAATATATGGCAACTCTCAGTTTTCATTTAAAATCACATATAAAGCGTATTGGATTAAGAGTTGTCTTAAATAAATATATATTATAACTTCGTATTGAACTACCAATCTTTGGCTTTTAAGTGCACTCTTCTGGGATAAAAATTGTCTTTGTTTTGTATTATTTATATTGCAATCTTCGCTGTTCTGTTCAGAGGATAGATTTTTTGATCAGACTTATCAATTTTGAGAACAAGTATATATGTATTTTTAATCCTGGAAGTCTACAATTCAAATGTAGTAATTACAATCAATAAATAAAAGAAATTGTATAAAAAAAAAATTTAAAATTTATAAATTAATAAAATTGTTTCTGAAATAACAAAGGATGTGAAATATTTTGTCTATTTTAATGATTACTATAAAGTCAGAGTTATTTTTGTAAAATAAGAGAGATATAAGAGAGAGCTGAAAGATACATCGTTGATAGTTTTTAAAAAATTATGTGATTTTTATTTAATTTTTTTTTATATTTGTTTTTTTTTTCTATATTTGTTTTTTTTTCTATATTTGTTTTTTTTTCTATATTTGTTTTTTTTTTTCTATATTTATGCGTTTTTCTATATTCATATTTTTTTAAGTTTGGTTTTTTTCTTCTGTTTATGTTTTTTTCTTCTATGTTTATGTTTTTTATTCTATATTTATATATTTTCAATGTTTATGTTTTTCTATGTTTATATTTTTTCTATGTTTATGTTTTTTCTATGTTTATGTTTTTACTATATTTATGTTTTTTCTATGTTTATATTTTTCTATGCTTATGTTTTTTATGTTTATGTTGATTTTATGTTTATGTTGTCTTTATGTTTATGTTTTTTCCATGTGCATATTTTTCTATGTTTATGTTTTTTTTCTATGTTTATGTTTTGTCCTATGTTTTTCTAAGTTTTAAGACTATATTTGTTTTGTCTTTGTGTAATTGTTACAAATTAGTAATTTATTAGTATTAAAATAGTAAGTAATTATACTAAGTTACTAAAAATACAATAAGTTACTAAAAATGTGTTTATTTATTTGTGAGTTAACACTAAAAAGAAGTTTAAAGTTAATTAAGAATAAGGAATTGGACTGCTAGGTCCTTCGCCCTGTTAAGAATTATATCTAAATGTTATTTAATATATTTTTGGGTAGGATTAGCTTTATAATATTTTGAAGTCGCTTTTCTTGATGGCTTTGAAAAGGCTGGTGTCATTGGTTGGATTTTTGTAGCAGCTTATAAGATGACTCATGGTTGGAATATATCCACATTTTGGGGGTATGTTGGCTGTATATCCCTTCACTAAAAATTACGGCTATTATTTATAGCTTTAAATTGAATAATTTATTTCTTAATAAAGTAGCTGAATTTTTTTTTAGCACAACTTCAAAACGAAATCCCTTCCAATTAACTTGTAAATCTTTATTTCTATCCTTCTCATTTAATCCTTTTCATCTGTTTTTCGTTCTCTAGCTTTCAACTTTCTTTTCAAGTAATTAAAATCGTATCCATGGTTAACAAAAACAGTAATTAGTGTTTATCCATTGGACATATATCCTTTCCAAATTAAAACTTTTAATGATGTTTGCTCCTTTCACTTGCTTTGCCCGCCGTGGCAGTCGTCATTGACGATTGCAGTCGCGTCCGGTGATAAAATTAATCCCTTTTATATTGTATTGTGCCGCGATGCCAATTGCCTTGATGAACTGTTTGCAGTATGAGTAATTTTTCAATTTATTCTGAAATGTTTACTTTAAACTAACCTCAAACTAATCCAATTGTCATGTTTATGTACTCTGAACATTTCAATTTGTTGCTTTGTTTATTTGCTCAGTTCTTCGCTACTGTTTGCTGCAAAATCAACAATTTTAACCCAAATAAAGACGCCCCTGTAGGCTGTCGCCCGCCATTCTCAGCCTGACACTCGAATGCAAATGAAAAAAAAAAAAAAAAAAATTTACAGAATTTCTGTTAAATTGTTGAGGTTCGTAGACCAATCCAAAAAATTTTTGCCGTTTGGGTGTTGAAGTGCTGACAGCATTAATTTGTTTATTTACATATTTAAATTGTTGTTTTGTTTCGTTTTAATTTCAAAATTTTTTTAATACACATATCTATAAACTTATATATAAATTTATTCTTAACCTAAGCTAGCCTCAACAAGTCGTCCTCTGTTTTGTATTCTTTTTGCTCGTATCTATTTAATTATATTAATGTTTTCATTCAACTGCACTTCTCTACAACAACTAAGCATTTCATTTAAGTTCATTTTTGCATATATTACAAATTTTTTTATTTTTTAATAAATTAAAGTTTTTTTTTGTTTCTGTTTTTGTTTTTATATAAGCTACAGTTTTTAAGAGCAATTAAAATATTTTTACACAATTTTCAGCCTTCGTATTTTGCACTAATTGTGCTTAATTGTACTTGTATCTGATAGATTTTATCTAAAATAGTGCTGTGCCGCACTGCAGATTTGTCTTATGTGCGAATACAGTTTGTTTGAGTTTACTTTTGAAAGTGTCAGTTATGCCGTGATAGAAGAAGCTTCCTGTATGCTCTTGCCATGGCTTTGCATTGAATATATCTTGTGAATCTAGATATCTACACTATACAGATTTTGAATTGTAGTTGTAATGATTTTTTGTAGTTTGTAAACGCCATTCAAAATCATTTTTTAGGTAAAAAAAAATTTCAACGTAAATAAGATAATAAATCACAATTAGAAATATACACATAGAGTCTAATATTATTAGATAATATTCAAATAGTTTTTGAAATCTAACTACAAATACAATTTAATGCAAGGTGAAAAACTTCAACTTTTGGCAGACAACTCTGGAACTTATGAACTTATAAAGAATATTAGTAACCTGCAGTACTTAAGTTATATAGGTTATAACGCTGATTCTTAGGATTCACCTCAAACCTATTGTAGACTCCATAAAGAACAGTTTTTACCTTAGTAAGTTTTTTTATGTTATTAGATTTTTATATGACTAGTTTTGAAGTTCTTTGATCACCACTCTAGAGAATTTTATTGTTGAATATGAAAGAGTACGCATGAATGCAACGAGGGCTGACAAGTGACGCTCACAGTGGGCAGAGTTTCTTAGTAATAATAAAACTAATATTGCTCTGTACTAAAACGGAATGCTAGACCTGACATTCTGCTTTTCTAAAGATTATCCTGTTTAATTCAACATATGCGTCGTGGTATTTGATATAAATAAGACCTGGCTACTTATTCAGAGACCCCTTAAAATAACTTACAATTTATTTTATAATTCATTGTAGTATGTATGGTATATCAAAGAAGTTGTAATATAATGTTATTAGTTTTAAAGATTCTAAAACTTATTGTTAGGCTTTAATTTCAAGCGACTCAATAAAGACATTTTGTTAAATAAAAAAAACAATGCCTTGTAGGGCGAAAGTGATAACGTCATAAATATAAAAATAACACTGGACTACAGTGCGACAATGATGTTATATATAGACATTTATAATAGAAGGATAACTTGAACCCATGTTATATAGACTCTCATGGCCACGTCAAAATTAGAATAGTTGTTGCTTTAAATGCTAATGCTAAAAAACTGAGAGTAAGAGAAACAAATAAATGTCGGTTTAAATTCGGTTAAACTCAAGCTTAGAGTCAAAGCCGTGTTGTATGTATGTATATATTTTTTTAAAGTTTAGGCACAACCAAAACGTAGAAAAGTAATAGTAAAAATTTTGACATTTTCGTCATAGCCTGAAAGAGTCAATTTTGAAGTGCTCATGACATTCTGCATAATATTGCCTTTAGGGATCCACTTAGTCTATTTCTTTGATATTACAGAGAAATGCTATCCTTTTTCTCTGATATTGCAACTGGAGATATTAACAATGTTAGAAGAAACTATCAAGGAGATGTGGTTGTATCATCCTTCTATGTTTAAAATATTTTTTCTTATTTTATAATTTTTTTTTTAATTTTTAGAATTTATCTACTAATATTCATAAAATAAATTTTTGTCGGAAAATTTTTGTAA
This sequence comes from Teleopsis dalmanni, assembly GCF_002237135.1. Classification (NCBI taxonomy): domain Eukaryota; kingdom Metazoa; phylum Arthropoda; class Insecta; order Diptera; family Diopsidae; genus Teleopsis; species Teleopsis dalmanni. The sequence goes on from NC_051848.1 coordinate 33,010,270, forward strand.
GCGTTAATTTTTTTTATTTTGTGAAAGTATTTTTTTTTTAAATTTAGTCACTTTTTTTCGCTTTGTTTCGAGTCTTTTTATATTCATAATAAGTCATAAAATGACCGCTTTAAAAAATTCTCATCGGTTATAAAGGAATTTTATTTAAACAATTATATTAATATTTTAAAAAAAATATAAAGGAATTTTTTTTAAACAATTATATTAATATTTTAAAATAAATATAAATGCGTTATTAAAATTATTTTTTTATTTAATTTTCAGATTCCAGAGAAAACAATAAATAAAGATATACCGTGGAAACATAAAGTATGTGTAATTTTTTTAAAATAATTTTTATTAAATAAAAATAATAACATAAGGACAATGTATTAAAAAATTTTTCATTATTCTGACTTATGTATTTACTGAACACAAAAATAAAACTCAATAAAGAAAATTATGCAAATAAAATAATTTATAATAAAATAAAATTACTTAATATGCACTGCAAAAAGAACCCTTCAATAAATTTTGAAAATGGAAATAAAATAATTTTTATTGCTTTCATCGACATAAAAGGATTTATATTTTTATTCAGTTCGCCTGAAGGAAAAAACTCAACCCTTTTCCTTTGAGCCATTCGCATATGTTTTTTGTGTGAAGGATTTTTTATTCTTGGATAGTTTATGGCGTAACAACCTCCGCAATTTTACTTTATTTCGGCTTTAAAAAGAGTAAAATTTATGCATTTTATATTCATTTTATAGTATATAATAAAATCTATTAACTTTTATGAGCATATGAAAAAATAATAGATACATCAGTTGCATTATATTGGCTGGAAATATATATTATTTGTTTTTAATATGTATTTCATATTTAGAAATACTAGTTATCAGGATGTAAGTGATCTAACTAGTAACTAACTGCAGTTGTTTTAATTAAGTTAAGTTTTTAATGAACTTTAGCATTTATATTGAAGTTGTAAGGTGTAACGAGTCTTTTCCGCCAGCTGAACAAGTCTACTGCTGCTTAGTTAAGAACGTTCACAGAGAATGCGCTAAGATCCGTATCGGTAAATCAGGAAATATTAATCTCTGACATCCTAATTTCATTGAATACTACCTTAACCAACAATGTTCTGTCAGAAATCTGCAGAGAATTTTGATGTCTTTCTCTCTGCTTAGTATAAGAAGTTCATTAGAGACTACCTAAGATATGTTGATGAGTTCTAAGCCTGTTTTCGGTCTTAACAGTTCATATAGTTATTTTTAAATTGAGGGTCTTCCCAGTATCTGGGTTGGTTAACTATATGCCCTCTCGTCAGAATACAGAATGGTGCAAGTTGAATAATTTAATGGTTGGAATATCAGTTACTCTTTTCGTGGATACTGACATCAAGATATAGCTATTATTTCCTTAAGATTGAAAATGTTTTTTAGTACAATTTTCATATCCATCGCCTTTTTTATTATTCATTTCTTTTCATATATTTATTGAATATATATATTTTATAATATACAATTAATATATTTGTTTTCCTTACATTTTTAAAGTGTGATATAAACATTTCACTCAAGTTGAGCGAGGACTAGTATTTTGAATATACAATAAAAAAAAATGCAATTAATGCATATACGAAAACTATACCTGGCCCCATAGGTGGCTTATATTGTAAGTCCATCTATAATCTGAATTATACACATGTGCCAATATTAGTATATCCGCTCTTAAACATATTTAGACCCATTTATAAATGGTCTTTAAATTCTTAAAATTTTTATCATGCATCGTCAATTTAAATTTTGGATAGTAAAATGATTGTAATTTGAAAATTAAGATTTAAAAGGGTATCGCCGTTCTCGATAAACATTCATAAACATTTAATATAGTTCGTAAAAGATGCTTTATATTACCGTACATATTCAGGACTGTTACGCAGTCAACATTATAACCTATTAAAATAATTCGAAATTGCTTAATATTTAATATAGTATTAATAGACCTTTTCAATGTAAGTTAATGAGAATTATAAATTTAAATCATTGCATCACTATAATTATACAAAATAATTATCCATATTTGCTTTAATGTATCGTATAATAAATTATTTTTGTCCTATTCTTTAGAAAACAATTTGAGGGGTTATTAAAATTTTATGTATATAATATAAACATTCTTAAACATTTAATATATTTGCTACAAAGTACTCAATGTTACCATACATTTTAAGGAATCACGCATTTAACATTATAACCTATTAAAATTATTTAAAATTGCTTAATATCTAATATAGTATTAATAGACCTAATCAATCTAAGTTAATGAGAATTATAAATTTAAATCATTCCATCACTATAATTATACAATATAATTATCCATATTTGCTTTAATGTATCGTATAATAAATTATTTTTGTCCTATTCTTTAGAAAATAATTTCAGCGGTTATTAAAATTTTATGTATATAATATAAACCTTCTTAAACATTTAATATATTTGCTACAAAGTACTCAATGTTACCATACATATTAAAGAATTACGCATTTAACATTATAATCTATTAAAATTATTCAAAATAATAATAATTTTTAATATCTAATATAGTATTAATAGACCTAATCAATCTAAGTTCATGAGAATTATAAATTTAAATCATTGCATCACTATAATTATACTATATAATTATCCCTATTTGCTTTAATGTATTGTATAATAAATCATTTTTGTCGTATTCTTTAGAAAATATTTTCAGCGGTTGTTAAAATGTTATGTATATAATATAAAATTATACCAACTTTGTAAAACAGATTTTGTTGCAAACTGTTGTTTTATAGTTTATTTCATTAAGAAATATCTCTGCAAAATAACAATTTTTATTTCTAAAATAAATTGAAACCGCTTTTATTATGTATTTTGTTATTGTATTGAAGTCCACTATAGCATCTGATTCTTACTGAAACTAAATCACTCAATTTTTAGAATGAAGGTCTTCATGTCTTACGTTGAGAAATTTTTAATTTCAGTAGGATATATTAGTCTCGCGTTGCATTATTCTGTATCTAACTCACGTCACAGCGGTTTCGTCACAGCACAATTTGATTAAAAGTCTCCCTAGAAAAAAAGACGCGTTCTTCTGTCATACCAGATATATCAATCTCATTAAAATAGTCACACAGGCTTAGATGATCCGTCAGAGAATTCGGCAGCGACAATCCATTGTTCAACTGTATAAGAAAGTTTTTTTGTAGTTGCAAGTAGAAATCAGGTCTTTAGATAAATGGAGTGCCACGCTAGTGGCAACGTCATTTACTTGATATATATTTTTTCCTCAGAAATTTCCACAATAAAACTTCGGTGTACTGAATTATATGGGTTTTCAAATTTTTGCCAAATTGCCTAGAAATTAATAGCCCTTTTTTTCAGCATGAAAAGCAGTACTCACCTGTTTGTTACGTTCAAAAATGAATGTTCTGGAATAGTAAATATAATAGACTTAAATGTGATCGCTTCCGATGTATTAAAAAAGGAACATTATGTTCTAATAATTATTGTGTATGAAATATTTATTAAATTAGTACGATGACGTAGTTTATTAGAACTTTTATCTTGATTTATTAATTTTTTAAGAAAAAAAATATATATTCAAGATAAATGCTATTTTATTTTATAAATTACCATAAAGGAATGAAAGCTATAACAAAGTAGCTCTGCTTTGAAAGTTATTTAGTATTTATACGAGTATGAAATATGCTCCCACAATCTTGCATAATCATCTATATTGTACTATGAATATCATATTATTCTTCTCTGGCTTTTCCTACCGATGGTATTGTCACAGTTTGATGTACTTCATCTTCATCTTCATCTTTTTACAGTTTTGAACTTTATGCAAAACTGAATATATTCTACTTGGTATCTTTTTAGTATCTTTTTATAGACACTGCTATTGTACGTGGTCTGGAATAATAAATGAAGCTCATGTAAATTCAAAAATGCTCCATACGAATTGCTCCTTTGGACTTTGGACTATCATAAACTTTGTCTGAGAAAGTTGAACGCATCAATCAAATGTGCAACAACCAGTTTGAATGTAAAGTGATTTGAATAAAAACGTTTGAACTGAAATATAACACAAATAGGAAATTGAATTGCATTCAGAGTTTCTAAAGAATTTAAAAGTCAATTTCGTTTATTTATGACTGTCAGAAGAAACTCATGTATGGGCCCCAAACGCACACGCGGATATCCGGGTTTAGTGAACTCCCATTACAATGCGTTCAGAATCTGAACATGGCATACGGAATTACGGAATTCTATATTTTATATGGTATATTCTATACGTTCGCATAGTTAAGATATGTGTGGTTTCAGTTCGAAATACTTTAATATGACGTAGGTACGGATTATTTCTACGGCTATTTACACTTAATTCCATCCATAAAATTGACTTTATAACTGATTTTGGTGCCATTCTGAGCAACTTAACTAATAATTGTGTTTTTAAAATAAAAACAAAGATGCAAACTGGCTGCAAATAAATTTAAAACGTTATAAAAACTTGTCTTAATTATTAATTTGTTAATATATGTATACACTCACATACTAAGATAAGCGACTTAATAATACATTATTTAATATTTTTATTTGAAATTGGATTGTGTTTGTCTGTATGTCATTTGTTGCTGCGAATGAATATTTCAAATGCTTTCAAATTGCATAGCTCCGAACCGAAGCACATGTCGTTGAGTGTGGAAATGTGTAAATTATTTTTAATAAAATAAATAATAAATTAAAAAAATAAAACAATAATTATATTCAAATACATTTTTATTGTAAAATATTTTTTTGCTGAACATTTTTTAATACAAAGCATCAAATATAAAACTTAGTCATATAGTGATCAAATAATACTATTATTAAGACAATCAAACACTAGACCAGATTATGCTTAACGGATTAACCCGAAATATTTTTATAATGTAGATCAGGACTGTCCAAAGCATGGGCCACAGGCCTCATGCGGCCCGCATTTAATATTTGTGCAGCCCGCGATATATTTCTAATCTACCACAATTAGGGAAATTTTTGATTAGTTATATTTTGGTAACATTATATTATTTTATTTTTATGGTATTCCAAATAAATTAATTAAAATGTTTAAAATAATTTATAATACTTTACGTTAATGTATTTAAAAGACAAAGACTTTTTTTTTTAGTATATTTTACTCTGTACATTTCATATCCAGTCTCGTAGGTCATTACATTAATAATAAAATATTTTTCGTATGGGAAGAACTAATATTAATAATAGTGATATTAATAAAATTCTAAAATATAAATTAATGAAAAAAAAAATTAAATTTATCAATATTGTCGTATTTTTATTTTTCTTCGGAATTGCACCTATCCAGCAATTTGTGTTGACCCGCGATCTTATCTACTTTGGACAGCCGTGATGTAGTTCATTTCAAAATATGTATATTCAATTTTTTTAAAAATGTTTTCTATTGCTTCATATCTTTAATAAAAATATTACAGATAATAGTTTGAATAGGTCATCAGCTGAGACCTAGTTTATTTTTATTATAACATTCCCATGATTAATAAAAAACGTTAAGTGTGAAATAACAGTATTTAATCGTCAAATCAAGCCCCTAATCTATATTAAAGTCATATGTTACCTGCATATGTTTAGATTTAAGCCACTGGATAATCTGTCTTCTAAATAAACTGAAAATTGTCTTTAATGGAATTGCAGGTTTTCCAAAAAAGAAGGGAAAGAGACAGTTAAGCACGTGCTGGGGAGCTATTCTGCACTATTGCATAAATGTGAAAAGGTCTATGTTGAATCATCTATTGTTAAACTAAAATTTCAAAGAGTGAAGTCAGAAAAATAATTTGGTTGTTCTAACTAACTAAATTTAAGCTAAACCTCAGATTAAAATATTCTTACTCGGTTGGTTAAGCTATATCATATGTTGGTTTTCATATCTTCATGTGGTAAACATGAGCAAAAAAATTTTTCTAACAAAATGATCAGTTCAATTAAACTAGTACGTGGTTACAGCATATTTTTGTTGGACGAATATTACCATATATTTAAGAGATAGGATTTAGTGCATCACTCTAGGTGCAAGTGGGATCTTAGGAATAGATCTTAAACTCGTGAGGCTCTATTCTCGCTCTTTATATGGTTAGAGCATATTTTTCTGAGTGTTGGGCGAATATTACCATATAATTAAGAGATAGGACCTTGTGCGTCACTCTAGATCCAAGTAGGATTTTGAGAATAGATTTTAAGCTCGTGAGGCTATATACCTTCTTTATATAGTTAGAGCATATTTTTCTGAGTGTTGAGCGAATATTACCATATATTTAAGAGATAGGACTTAGTGCGTCACTCTAGGTTCAAGTGGGATGTTAAGAATAGATCTTAATCTTGTGGGGCTTTATCCTCTCTCTTTATATGGTTAGAGCATATTTTTCTGAGTGTTGGGCGAATTTTACCATATATTTAAGAGATAGGACTTTGTGCGTCACTCTAGATCCAAGTAGAATTTTAAGAATAGATTATAAGCTCATAAGGCTATATCCTCTCTTTATAATAAGAATAATTATTAATAAATTATTAAATTATTTTTTTTTTTTAAATAAAAAATTAGTGGTACTTGAAGAAGCTGTAAGTATATTTCCAAAGAATTTTTGTAGAACATGGATGACATCTGTTTATATAATATGTATTGTGTTTGCTCTGAATTTTTTTTTGTGATTATATAAGTATATGAGAAGCATATATATAAAATATTGTGTAATTTATATTTTTATCCAAGTTAAATTTATTTAAACGATTTCAAACATTCGTGAGCACTAAAACATTCTGAACTGCGAAATTAGAACATTAAATCTATTTTCAATTTAATTACTGAAAAGTTATTAAGAAATATTTGTGAGTGGAATAATTTTTTATTGTTTTCTTTTTTTTTTAATTTTTTTTTGAATTATTAATTTTTAATAAAAACGCTGCCTGCTGCCGCCTGTTCTGTTGGCTGCTGATTTTTTAATTCCCTAAAATTATTTTGGCCAAGGCGAAATTCTTCTGCCATAAGTTTTGCAACAACAATTTCGCTTTATGGTTTATTTTTATTATTAATAAAAAAAAAAATTTTTTTTATAACATTTTGGGAAATGAGAAATTTCAGATTTGAAATTTAAAATTTCAAAATTCAAAAAATAAAATTTAAAATTAAAAACTTTTACATTTTGTTTGTTTTTATTATCGAAGTTGATTTTTCATTTTTCAATAAATGCTTTGATTTGTGAGGAGTGCGAAGAAAATTTGTTGTTTCTGTTTGTTATTTTCCATTTATTTAAGTATTTTTGCCATTTTATTTGTTGTTTTTAAAATCAAACTGAATTGTTAATAAATCGCATTAATCTTTCTTTATAGTCCATATAAATATTAATTTAATGGCATGGCTTTGTGGGAGCTTTAAGCAATTTAAGTAGAAATAACAATTTTATTTACTATTACCGATGAAGAATAATTTTAATGAAAAACATCAATAAATTTTCCAAATACCAAAAACTTTTTTTTCTAATATTTTTTTCTTTTCATTTAAAAAATTTTTTTTTTTAATAATCGTGTTGATTGTCACACCCAATAACATTTGCATGTGATATATTATTGCCTTTTTGTTATGTTTTCAGGTCCCCATTTTAATAAGAAAAACTGCCTAAATAAACAGTTCGATTTCATTTCTGAAGCAGTATCCTAACTAAAGGTTACTAAGGCTACTAAGGCTCTGAGGCAAACCTTAATTATATTAATTTGACTCAACCTTAAAAAATTCAAAGAAATAAAAATTATTTTTATGTTTCGGATTTACTCAAGTCATATTATTATTTTTCTTTTACTTATAATTTGATTTTTTATGTCTGATGAAAAGAAATCTTCTACTTTCACGAAAAATGATTTCTGCCAGAGAACATAAAATGTTTTAATTAGAAATTAAATTAAGATATTTTAATTAACTAACTTCTTACTGTCCCCGTTTCACTTAAGCGACTATAAAATTCGAAAGAATATAAAATTATTCTAATTCTTCGGAGATTGCAAGTGACTTCAATCAAGTATGCAGAAATGCTTTCCACAAAAAATTCTATTAGACAACAATTTACAATAATTAATTAAATATATATAGCTGTTGTTTATGCATAGTTCTAAAAATAGCACAGCATATCTAATTGTTGCTAATGAAAATCTAACGAAAACTAATATAACTCTAAATTTAAATAACCTAAAATTGGTATACCTGACTTCGTGTGTCACGAATCAATATATGGTGTAGCATTTGGTTAAGGGATGTGATAGGCTCATAGTTTATGATGAAGTTGTGACACAAATTATGAATTATTTTTTCTTATTTAATTAGTTGAACACTACAGACGTTAGTCGCCCTTGACTGCGTCCAGTAGCTTCCGTGGTCTGCTGCTGCCAGTTGGTAGTACCGAGCTGTCCAAAATTGTTGGTCATCTAGTCCTTCTACTAAACGTGTGGACGTCCGCTATTGCGTTTTCCACCAGCGGTTACCGAATAAAATACCTTTTTAGCTGCTAAATTTTTATATGCTTAACATGTCAGTGTCGCAAAATGGTTCATACAACTCATCGTTCCAATTAATTCGATATCCGTTTCCAATACGTAATGGAACATAGAAATCTTCCGAAGAATTTTTCTCTCCAATGCTCTTAACACCTTCTCATCACGGTTGGTAATTGACCAAACTTCTGCACCATACAGTAAGATAGACATGATAAGAGACTTGTAGAGCGTGATTTTTGTTTATCGAGAGAGGGCTTTATTTCTCAATTGTCTACTAAGCCCGAAGTGACATTTGTTGGCAAGAATAATTCTTCCTTAAATCTCTAGGCTGACATCATTTGTGGTGTACTCTGGTTCCTAAATAAACAAAATCTTTTACGACTTTGAACTTATAATTGTCAACAGTGATGTAGGACTCAAGACGTTCTCATTTATCGTAAGCCTCTATCTACTCTTTACACTCACATAATTATCAAATTTTTTTTTGTGGTTTGATATAAAAGATGTGGGTTTTGAAACGTCATCCTCAAACTTTTTGATCTATAGGCAGCTTAATGTCAATAAGTCATTGAAAATAGCATTAAAATGATCCAGTATTGTAAAACGGACCGTGGATGAAATTTGATGGATTTTACATATGGCAAAATCCCAGCAGTAAAGTAACGTAAAATTATTTTCGATATCTCAATTACAACTATATTTGGATTATATTAACTTTTGATTGTACTCAGTTTATACGCTGAACGTGTTCTAGTCATCTTAGTCATTGATTTTATGCATCTTATTATATTTTACTTTTTCCTTGAGTTCTCTGATTCGTGGTTATAGCGAATTCGATATATTATATATGATATAAATACATCTACGACATCTAGGCGTAGATGTTTTAAATATTTGAATTTAAATTTAAATTGTGTGATTTTTAATCAGTTGACTTGATTGATTTGTAACTATTAAACGTATATCTACACAGATATATCACTTTTTCTATCTACTATCTTTTATTTATTAAATAAATGTCAATATAAATAAATCTAATTTTTTTGTTTTTTTTTTTACTTTTAGATTACGAAGATTGTGAAGTTGCATCAGTAATTATGCTTTTTGAGGATTTAACATAATTTTTTTAATCAAAGTAATAATGAATTCAGCACGTCATCATCGCATTGGAGTATTTTTGTCTCCATAAATCGATAAAGAATTTGAAAAACTTATTCAAAATTGTATAAAATAAAAATCTAGTCACATTCAACGAGCACAAATTTTGCGGTCTGTTCTTCTCTTGTTAACTGCCAGAAGAGGAAATTAAATATATTTTGTGGAAAAATTTAAGCCAATTAAAGCAAAACGTTCAAATCTCTTGAACACATTTAATCTATATAAATTATATATGAAAGTACGTATATATTAGTTTCACGCTCATATTAAAGAGTTATACCAAAGAATATAAATTTAAAATACTGAAGTAAAGATTTTATAAGCTTCGCTTTATTTAAAGCAACGGATAAAAAACGGGTAGAAAGGAAACCAAATTTGCCACGAAAATTTTAAAGATTTCGATACTCTTGAATATAGACGACTTTAAAAATGCCCTACAATCGTGCAGACACATCGGCACAAGCCGATAAATTGAGTGGCATTGAGGAGGAAAGTGATTTGTATGAAGGATTTGCACCTCATGTCGAAACATCTGAAATCAAAAGCCTAGGCTTTGATAATATACCCAAACAAACTGGTAAGTTAAAACATTAAATTTGTATTAAAATTTTTTTTTATACACTTTTATTTTATTTAAACTAAAATAAATAATCATATATAGAGTGTATCTGACTTAATCGTCATAGGTTATACGAAAAGTTATTAATCATGAATCAAAAAGTGAAAGATTAATAGCGTTAAAATGAAAATATACAGACAGAGATTCAAATAGACTTTAGGTGTCTCGGTAGATTTTTTTTAGCTCGGTATATTCATCTCATCCTACAAAAGTAATCATATTTATAAAGGTATCTTACATTATGTAGTGAAGAATGTCTGCTTTTCTTTTTCTTCAGTGTACTTAAGAAGTATCTTGATAAACTGTGTTTACGCTTTTCACACTACATATGAAAGGAATAGTAAGAAAAATAAACAGGAAAATCTTTTGTTATATTCTTTTTAACTGGAAAGAGAACTGTACTAAATATTAGTTTTTTAATTTTAGTTAATAATAATATGAATTGAATTTAAAAGTTCCGTTATGTATCAAATAAAGCTAACTAATAGCATTATTTCGAATTTGATCTCCTGAAAAAGTGTTAAACATTTTCTAAGAGTTTCATTTCACTAATTATCTAGTTTTAATTATTATATTAAAAAAAAGATTTTATAATGTTAATTATTTTTTGCCGAGAGTGAAATGTCTTATGACGAAAAAAAACTATTTAAAAGTTAGAAGGATTCGTATAGAAATAAAAAGGCAACAACAAAAATTTTAGTTAATTTATTAAAATTTGGGTGACCATACAATGCGGTTTCGAGTATTGTCAAGTACTCATCGTCAGTGATCTTAGGAAATACTCAAATTTCTTTTTAATTAATTTATAGTCCGTATATAGTTTGTTTGGACTGCAAGTGCCAGGCTTAGAACTTCTGCCTGTCAAATTAGAAGCAATGATTAATCGTGTTTTCCCACAAGTAGCCAAGGCTGCTCAAACAGATTTTATGGTTATCCAAATTTTCTAGCCAAGTCTTAATGTTTTTGTTGAATTTATTGTGAGAGAATATATCTATATATCTATCAAGAAAAAAGTTTCAAGATTGTAAACGCACTTTTAACAACTAATATTCAATTTTTTAAAAAATGGATAAATTAAATAAAAAATAATTGTTGATTTATTAGTTAAATAATTAATAAAACTATTTAAGTTTGTTTTAATTTGATGAAAGTATAAATATATTTGGAAATAAGTTATACTATCAGAAACAAGTCATAAGTAACAGATTTATAGGTTCCAATATATATTTTATGATGGAAACTGGAGAAGAAATTCTTAAAGTAACGTATCTGCTAGAGATTAACTTAAATCTATTAAATCTAAGAATTCAAGTCATCTAGCTCTCGCTAGATGATGAATTATTAGTGCCAACAGCTTATAAAAATTTAAGTTTAGATCGTAAACATTATTTGGCATCCATCACGTGAAGTCATCCAAAACGTACTATGATTTACGAATATGCATCTGTAATGTTTGCAGGTTTTATCGGAAAGGTGACTTTATGCAACTAGCGAAAGTCCTCAACAACTATAGAGACATCATCAACACCTCGCTTATATTTTCCTTTTACGAGTGTTTTTATTATGGAAAATATGGTCCTAAACGGAATACATTAAAATTTATATCCTATTTTGCTTAGAGAAATAATTTTCATATATAAAACAAATATTTCCACTTATTATGAATTTCTATATTAAATTTTTGAAAAATTGGCGTAGACCCAAGAAACTCAAAATAAAAACATATAAATTTAAAAATAAAAAAGTAAATAAATTATTAAAATTTTAAAACTTGGCTGCTTTAAAGATTATTTTCTTTTTTATTTCATTCTTTAATTTGTTATCACTTCGAATAAGATTTAAATCAATAAATTTTGTTAAAAATAAATATAAATAAAATTTTACAAAAATAAAATTTTTAACACGTGCCACTGTCGAAAATTTAATTATTATGTTTTTTTTTTTAAGTAAACATTTTTACTTATTTTTTTTCGTACGTAAAACATAAAGTCCTGACTAAGTAATTAATTGATTTCTTGAGCTCTGGCGTAATAATAGAACTTTTGCGTATAGCAAAATAAAAAAAAAATTTGAATGTTCTATAAATCATAAGTTTAAAATTAAAAAAAAAAATCGCGTTTAATTTAAAAGTATAAATAAATAAATCTCGTCTTTTTGGTACATAAAATGATAAAAACAAATAAGCAAAAGTTAATTAAAAAACTGTCATAAACTAAAAATAAATGTACTTAATTAATATAATTAAATTAATCTAAAGGTTTATAATATCAAAGTATTGTAAAATGTATTTTTTATGCTAAGGGATAAGTTATGCAGACACTCATGGTCCCAGCAAATGTAGTATTGTTGTGTGTTTAATGGAAAATTAAAATTAAACAATGAAAGTAAAAGAGAAACTTCTATTAAACTTTAGACACGACGATGAGCCTTTCTGTGTCTCTAATTAAAAATATCAGAATATGCTTAACTTAGAAGCAAAAATACTTTGTCATGAAGAAGAGGAAATAGCAGAACACATTATGTATCACTGTGATAGTCTCGCCAGACTCAGGCTTCGGTACTTATCCACTGCCCATTCACTTAAAACGAAATTAGACAACATCTCTCTAAAGAACATAATGTCATTTTAAACTGCTACTCGTCTATGGAACTAAAGTGTGTTTGTCACAATAATCCTCAAAGGATGTAGTGACGTGATGACAAGTTCCCAACCCTTTAAAAATCTAATCTAAACAAATTTAGGAGCAAATATTTTTGTGTAAATATGCATAAAAAAATTATTATATACAATGTATTAAAATAGTAAAATTTTTGTTTCGAAATTGTGAAATTGTAAATTGACTGCCTGCAGAACATGCTTTCATAGTCATGACCAGAAACAATGCAAAATTGACGTGATGTTTCGTCATATAATTGTCTGACCCCAAGTATTTTTTTTTTTACCTATTTATTAGTTATTTTTATAATTTCTTCAAAATTGTTATAAAAATTAAACAAAATAAAATTATGAAATGTTCTTATAAATAATACAAAGATTTTTTGGTTTAGCTTAAAATATAAATTTTTATAAAATAATTTTATGAAAGCTCCAAAAATAATTTAAAAAATTATTTTAAAAATTTAAAGCATTTAAAAATAAATAATATTGTAGAGAAATTTATAACCAGACATGAAAATAATGTTGAAATAGTTTAAAAAATGTGAAAGTCTAATAAGCAAATAAAAATAATTATTTTAATAAATTTATATTTATAATGACATCTTTAAGTTATCGACGTTTGGTTTTAGGAATGATAATCTCAGTATTCCAAAGTTCTGGTATTCCATCGTTTCTTATGTCCTAAAAATCCGCTTATTAGTTACCATATTGCAGACAAGTTTCTTATTTGTCATATCAATATGCAAAAAAATCACAATAAAGATTAATTTAAATTAATTAAATAAAAAGATTTATCATCATCATCAGTTTTATAACTTAGGGTGAGCTATAACTTTATCAAACATCTTCCTCTATTCATAACTAACAAATGGTTTGTTTCTTTAGTTTTGCATCCCCGTTTTTCGAACATCTACAATAAGATAGTTTTACCATCGCAGCTTCAGTCGTCTGAAAACAAAAATAATCTTTTAGAGATTTTTTGGAACTGAAAGTACCAGGGGTTCCGAAAAATTTACGAATAATTAAACATAAGAAATATTTCTAAAGACTGTTGATGATAGATATTTGGCTATACTCGAAACAACTGTATATGGTCAGATAAAAATTACCTTAATTAAAAAAATAAAAATTTTTGTTGTTTCAATTTGGTACTGTTTGAAACCTCCCTATAAAAATTTCTATTAAGTAAAATATACACTACTGTGCTAACTAAAGGTAAAATCATATATAAAAAATAACTTTTGTTTATATAATTTTGAAGTAGTATATAAAGTAGTCGTTTTCAACTATTTATTACCGCACAATTGGAAGCACTTATCTTTCTCGACAGATACTCCGAACGATTACTTTTAATCCAGCAACTTTTTATGGATCCAGCAACAATATATAAATCGATCGTTTTCTGCAATCGATGAGTTTTCAAGTTTATTTATTTTTGAATTTGGTTAATTTTGTTTTCAAAATGTTTTACTTTTTGCATCAATTTTATTATTTTTATTTTGTAAATAAATACATTTGCGTTTATATGTATTAACAATATTGTTAATTGAATCAATTTAAACACATGTTTCTATTATTTCGTGTATTTATTGAAAAAGATGAAGTGATTTGCTTCGATCGCTGAAAACGTAATTTATGGATCTCCTGAGAAGATTGAACCGCTTGAAAAGTTTTTTTAATTAATTGATTTTTTTTTTAATTTAGTTTTATTGTTATTAGTTCTTGTTATTAAGAAAATGTGGAAAATAGGAAGAACTAAGAAAATATTAAATATTTACTGTGTATAGATTTCATATGTACAATTTTTTTTAATGAGAAGAGTTATATTCGTAAAATATCAGTGATTAAGAATATTCTTCACAGTTGTTTATAATCATCTGGTTTTTATTACGAATAGGCACGAATAGGAATAGGCATTTTAACATAGAAAATGTTAAACTAAGTTAGGTTTATTTAGAAAGGTGTGCATTAAGAAAAGTATTAACACTTCTATTGGAAAACACAGCTGTTAATCATTCTGATGTTATTAACTTGGCATGTGAACTACGGTCAAGTTCCTTCATTAAACCATTGTCTCTTGCACAAGAAGGTAACGAGATCATGGCAATTCCTATAAACTCTAATTTTGACACCTCGGTATAATAGCACAGTGTCTCCTTAGTACTGTTAGTATTGTAGTAAATGGATTTGCTGAAAAAAAAAAGATCTATAATTGTTTTTAAATCTAATCTTTAGTATACAATCTTAATGACCTCCCAATCTTTGCGATTAATCCATTTACCACACCTTACTGTATTGTGTAATTTATGTATGCTCGTAAACAGTCCAAGCTTGAGATTATTTTTGATGTACTGACCTTATATATTGTGGGAATTCGTTTGTTTTTCGGATCTGCTGGTTCGTTTCTTTTTATGTATATATCTGCGAATCCAACAGAGATATGAGGCATGACGCAATATTATGTCATAATTACCGATTTGACTGATCTGTATTTAAAGCTTTTATTACTCTCTGTTTTGAGTTAAGAAGTAGAAGTTTTAGTTGTAAGATCCAGTACTTGCGCAGAGTGTGACTTAAGGTTAAAATATCTCAACTTAAGTCTCTGAGAAGAAACGTCAAATTAGTTTTACCGTTCTTTTTAACAGAGACTGTATTGAGTACTCCAGAACAATTAGAAAAGATAGGCAGTAATATTTTGATTGATTGTGGTATAATTGCTTATATTGACAAAAGGTTGTTGATGGCAAGAAGTATGTTTGCAAACCTTAAGATTATACAGAAGATATACAGATTATAAACAAGTAAGATATTTAAAATTATTAATGCATACGTGAAGACAGTACTTATACCCAGTTATACGACTGTTATACTTATAACATAAATTGCAAATATAACTTATACAGTCAAACTTTTATAACACGAACTTGTATAACTCGCGCAAATTATATATAACTACATAAACAGTTTTTCTAAAAGTAGTGAACTACAACAACGAAAATTCTTTTTTATATTATTTTAATTAATGGAATTTTTGGCTGACCATCCAGCTATTTCGAGTAATGCTAAATACCCATCATCAGTGGTCCTGGAAATCATTTTTGTATTTAATTATTCGTAAATAAGTTTCTGAGACTACCAGTAGCAAGAATCGAACTCGTGCCCTGCTAAATTTGAAGCTTAGAGTCAGCGCTTCTTAACCAACTGACCCTAAGTCGTACTTGATTGATTATTGGCACATTTTTCTGAAGTTTTGTTAATTTGTATATTAGAACAAAATAGTAATTATATTTTTATTTTTAATTTTTAAATTTCAATACTATGTTATTCTGTTTATAAATGCATTTTTATAATTACAAAGAAAATCTTTGACTCGTAGTATTCATAAGTTGAATCTTTTCTTTGCAAAATGGTACTTCGAATTATGGAAATTTGCCTGTATATTTTTGTAATTTTAAAATATATGATGTCCTAAAAACTTTAGCAACTTCTATATAGAATCTTATAATTAGCTAAAATTGGAAATGTTCTAAAGAGTAGTATGCAAAATGACATCCTAAGAATAAATTGCGAATGGATAGTATATTTACTCTGGAAATCGATTATCAAATTGAACCCACAAGGTTGACAAAATTGATGAATCTAGATCTAGATCTAGATATATACTCCGAGAAGGAGAAAAGTGAACTGTTAAAAGTGATAGTGAGCAAAGTAAACAATTGAGACTATCTTTGTTGAGAGATTTAGTTCATGTACTGTACAGTTTTAAAGAATTTATATAATTTAATGAATTTATCCTAATAATAATAATTCTATTCTGTAGTTATAAAATACTATTTAATATTTTTTTTTGTTTCGAAGTTAAACAAATTTGATAAGGTACTCAATGTTATTCACTTCTTCCTTTTCTAATTGATTATTTTTATTATTGCTGTATTATTGTTTTTTATCATTGTTAAAAGAAACAAAAAAAAATGAAATATAAAATGAAAAGTATATAATATGTAAATACTTCAATAATTATATATGTTAAAGCATTTAATTGTTTAGAGCTGAAAAAAGCAGCACGAGTCATTCAAATTCTGTACTTGCATTAGAGATATAATCGAAATTGCTCATACGTCACGTTGATTCAATTATACAACATTCAGTGTTAATAATTTTATTATACATTATTTCAAATATTTTTAAGGTTATTATAAATGGCAATTGACATGTTTACAGTTGTTGTTGTTAAATATTATATATATGTTATGTATGCAATATAAAATATTAGATTATATAAATAGAATTTAAAGATAAACTAGTTCTGCAATTGATTACTGTACTGTGCTATCTTTTGAATTAGTATAGAATTGAATAGTATGAATCTGTTTTTCTATTTTTATATTTTTCTATTTTCTATTTTCTATTTTTCAATTTGTCTATTTTTTTTTAAAGAGATATGTTTCTGATATAAAACTTTCCAGTCACATATACTATATAGTGTAGTATTTCATTTGCATTACGATTCACAAAATGCGTTTCATCTGCCGATATCAGATCGCCTGACCTTGCATCCGATGGCTTTTGAAATATAAAATATTATATGGTAAAATGATAACAATTACGAGCTTTGTAAATTGAAATCTTCAAAAAATATTTGCACAAAAAATCAACAAAAATAAATTTAAATGAATGAATTAAATGACTAAAAGATCCATAAACACGTTCACGTTCGCTTTCCATACTCATTAAAAACAATTAAAATATTTGTTTTAATTATTTTATTTACATAATTTTTTTCTCACTTTGTGCATAAAATATTATGGCTTTATTTACTCGACAAATAAATAAATACACAACAGCGAAATTACATACTCAACTAAAATATGTGATAAAATATAAGAAATTCTGATAAAGAAAATAAACATTTTTTAAAAATTAACTTAATTTTCTCATATTTCAGTATCAAGAAAGTATATAAATACGAGAATAAGTTTTTATCACAAAATCCAGAGTCACAGTTTGCCTAAGACTAAAAGTGCACACATAAAGAATTTACTTTCTGTGCAAATATTTTACACAAATGTTAATTTATCTATAGAACTGAAATATGTGTTTATTAAGTTATATTACTAATAAAATATCTGTTAATAAGCGTAAATAGCTGCAATTAACCTAAGTTAACTACTACTATATACCTTCTGCTCAAAAAGTACCCGGATTTTGTAAATAAAAACACACAAATTGAAATTTTATTCCAAATTTATTTTATCTCCTTCAAAATATGCAATCCACATATATATTTTGAAGCGATACACATATGCCAGGGCTTAACCCAATCTTCCATACACTTTTCGTAGGCCCGTGAAGGTATGGCTTTTAGTTCCTTCGCCGAATTCTCTTTTACCGATTCAATCGACTCAAAACGCTTACCTCGAAGGGACAATTTGAGTTTCGGGAACAAGAAAAAGTCGCACAGATCCAGATCTGGCGAATATGGTGCCTGAGCGATGACAGTGGTAGTAGTAAAAATTACTAAATGCACTTGGGGTAGTTTCACATTAACAGCTGCTGTAAACAAACTAATTGACAGATGGCGCTCAAATTTGTACCATATGTCAAGAAAAGGTATACCAACATAACAAAAAAAAGGTCTATTTAAAAAGGCCTATTACTTAAGGAGTAGTTAACAAACAAGTAAATCCTTTTTGAGCAGAAGGTAAGTAGTTTTACTATGAGCTCTGTATATAAATCATTCTTAGTTGCACTTTCAACCACAACTATTGCTAATTAGTTATTGCCTTTTGTCAATATATTATTGATAATCGTTTCCAAAAATACTACAAAGCATTTATTATTTTTATTTTTTATTCTTATTTATTTATAAGTTACATGCACTTCTTTTGAGCCAAAAACTCCAAAAATACATACTACATAACAACTATTTTTTATTCTTATTTATTCACAATATACAGTCTCTTTCCGAACTAACGTATGTTTTATGCATGTTTTATGCTATATATTTTATACTATATATTTTATACATCGGTTGAAATTGCCCTCTTCATATGCCACTCGAAGACTTTTAAGTAAGCGTGACGGTATTAAAACGATTTATCTTTTATCATCAATTATAGAGTTTTGGTGAATTAACCAAAACTCTCACAGAGCCACGTCATGGAGATACCGATAATGATCGTTAATAATCATTATTTTTTTGTTCAAGAACTGACATACCATAATGGCTTTGAAGACTCTTAATAGAATATATTATTCATTGATAGTTTCACTTTTTGGAATGAATTCACTATAAAATCATGCCATGATGGCCTTGAAGACTCTTAATATACTAATCGAATCTGCCGAGTTCTGGTCTACCATCATTGCAGAAAAATCTGAGAATATGTTATGCATTGATTGTTTGACTTTTTGGAGTGAATTCACTATGAAAAATTTTTCTTGCATGGTAAAAATAAGTTAATATTGTCCTGATTTTGTTCTTCGGGAAGCGTAAATTTCTTTCGTTTGAGTCTTACGGTAAATTTCATGTCGCACTCTATTGTTTTGTTATCGACTAACATGTTTAATCACAAATTAGATTATTATTATACTTAACTCAAACTAGATTTCTTCGGAATATTTTTTAGGACTGTCTTTGGAATACAATTTAGATATATATAATATATATATAAATAAATATATATATATAATTTTATATGGATTTTGGACGCCATACAAAAACGTTAAAGATTGAACACTACTAAAAGGTTAAAATTTTATAGTTTGATCACCATTCAATGGACAACAAGATATTGTTCATCACACAACGATACCATAAATCAAAACAGAAAACCATATATTCAAGTAGCATGATAGCGTGAGATTGTAAAACACAATATCTACTATATAAAATGGAAATTCTCAGAAACTGGGACTTTGAATTTTTTTTAATTGGGTTATACGACAAAAAAAAGTTGGGGAAGTACTGATATAAAATAAACAAAATCATATGTGATTAGTAAATTAATCACCAAAGATGAATTTTTTCAAATGTATTATGACTCGTAGTGTTGGTAAGATGAATTAAAAAAAAAACTGTTCTTTAAATTTATTGCCGATTTTATAGTTAACATCCATGCATAATTTGAGCATCCATGTATTATTTGGACATCTATATGTTATTTGGACATCTATCTATAATTTGGACACATATGTATAATGTAGACATGTATTAATAATTTGTACGTGTATGTATAATTTGGACATCTATGTATAAATCAGGCATCTATGTATAATTTGGACATCAATGCATAATTTGGACATCTTTGTATAATTTAGACATCTATGTATAATTTAGATATCTATGCACAACTTGTCTGTTACTGAACCCTCCAGTTTTTTTGGTTGTCTATTCTGTCCAAACTAAATCACTTTTCGGTATCGCAGTTTGTTATTCTGTCAGTCCTGTAGATTTTTAGTCAACGCTGCCAACATTTTTTTCTTAATTTCTCAATGAGGTCTTTATTTTAGCACAATGCTTGGATCATTTCTTTAAAGATTCCCATGATCATTAAGGAATTGGCTAAACTAAAGTTAATCAATTGGTTGGGTTTGTTTTTTAGACCCATAAGAATATATTATTATTATCATTATTTACGTAAAAGAGTTGTTGAGAGGGATCTGATTATTAAATCATTTAAAAGTTTAAGTTAAGAGTTTTTTTATCTCCTTATGCCATTACCTATTGAGTACTTGAGGTATAGTTGAAAACCCTACTGGCCAGTATTTTTTGTTTGGTCGAATGCAGATGAGTTGTTTTTATTAAGTAAATCAATCTGTTAATCGTGAAATATAATCATCTGAATCTAAACTGACGTTTTGTACTTATTTATTTATTCTTAATTACGAGCAGAAGCCTTTGTAAAAATAATATCTTAAACATTTGTAAGAGATAGAGAAAGAGACTGACTACTGACTGAATGATATAACTTAATATTTTCACCTGTTTTTATATAGTTTTTTAAATATTTTTATGCGCTATGCTTGCAATAGTAAATAAATTTAATTATATTAAATTATATAGAAATTCAAAATTTAACAAAATTATTAATAAATGCTAAACAAGTTGATATAATGTTTATTACGCATGTTACTCGAAGAAAATTAAGTAGCATAAAACATGAGTAAATATCGATAAACATTTGGAAAAAATTTCTTATATGGAGACATGTATTCCGTTCCCTAATCGTACATAAAACAGTATCTGGTATTTCTCATTTTTACTGATACGTAAAAGCCAAGCCAATTACTGCCAAAAAGCATTTGCTTGCCATAAATCATTTCCCTTAAAAAAAGGATTTTCGTTACGGCTTTTTGTCCTAATAACCAAGCGTCGTTTATATTTGATGAACTTATGTGTTAAGAAGACAAGTCCTTGCTACTAAAAGGCTATGTGTAAGCCTCTTGCATATATTAGTAGAATATTTCTTCCTTTTTTGTTACACTTTTTTCCGCCTGTGGCAATTGAGAAGAAAATGGGTTTTCATTCAAGGAAAAAAGGTTTCACTTTTCACGTTTATCATAAATTGGCACACAACAAGCGTAGGCGTTGATAAATTTTCTTGTCATATAAATAGCATACAAATTAGTATGATATCCTTATAAAGCCACCGGAGGACTATTATGAACTTAGGAAATTGACAAAAAAAATATCATTTAACGTAAATTTCTATAAAATTATGTGTACTTCACATAAAAAATCAATTTTCTAAATCAAGAAGTTTATATCAGAATTTGATATGCGGAAATTAATCAACCTTAAGTATTTTGATGGCTTCAATTATCATTCAATTATCATTCTTATTACTACATTACTCGGAACACCTCAAGATTCAACGATATGTGGACATCCGTGTGCAATTTAGCCATGTTCCACTAAATTGAAGTCCAATCCTCTCATTGAGATGCCCAATGGATTTCTCAGTCTAATAGTAGCTTTGTTCACAGGTCATTGTATATTAGCTAACTATGCTAGAAGAATGAATCTCTCCTTCAATCATACTTGTCGTAGCTGGGAAGACGATGAAAATACCTCACATTTACCTTGTCTATGCCCAAGTCATGCATGCAAGGGACTTAACATTTTAGGGGCGCCCTTTCTTAAGGAGCTTGATCAACTACAAGACTTTCCACTAAACAGCATTCTAAGCTTTACCAAAGGTTCTAGGTAGTTTTAAACCCTGAGTTTCTTTATTATACGATAACACAATAAGCCAATAAGCCTTAGTGGGTACCCTAGGGATCGCCGGTATAACCTAACTTAATCTATTATTATCATTTATTAACTATTAAGTTATTAATATTAATTAATTACTTTATATTTATTTATTATCTATTACTTACTTAATATTAATTGTTTATAATTGTTTAGTCTACAGCTTGTTAAGTTAATCCATGGAATGAATAATATATTCTAAGTATTTTAGAAACTATTAAAGTAACACTTAGCTAATTAAATCTATTAGGTTCTTTTTTTTTTTTTTTTTGAGATACTGCAGAATAAATAAATAATTTTTAAAACTCGATTCTGGAACACTCATTTTTGGCCAGATTTTTTACATACATCGGCAAGAACACGATTAATTTCAGTTTCAATGTTATTAAGTGTTTGTGGTTCATTGGGGTCAACCATTAATGGTATCCAAAATATCAATAGAATAATATCACATGTTTTTAGTCAACAGTTCTTATCGGTATTTTCGGAGATTATAGGGTCATTAACATCGTCATCGTCATGGGCATTAAAATCAGTGTCCGGTCTTGTCCTACTTTGGCTAATCTCTCTTTTGATCCTGATTGCGAGCCGATGTATTCAATGAGACATTATATAAATTTACTTATTATTTATGAAAGTTATTGTAAGTTGCCTCTCCCAGTCAACTTTGAGAACGTTCTCTCAACCTAATGTAACCTATATAAATAAATGGATTGTAAATAAAATATTCTATCAAAAAAAAGTGATGCATTTGCTTACTTAATCTGGCGCCTACTAGGCATTATGACTTTGAATCGATGACTTTGAATTTTTCTAAAAATTTTTTAATTAAGTACTTGAAAGTACAAGATCAGTTCATAAAATAATATTAATGTCTAGACTTTTATATATAAAATTCTATGTACAAAATATTTATTTATGTTTTTTTTGACCTTGTTTTAAAATTCAAGACACGTATGTATATGATATTTTCTTATATATAATTTTACAGAACTTATTAATGAATTTTATTAACAAAAATATGAAAAATTCAAACTCATAATTCTTAAGCAATAATTAAGCGTGGCTAACTGATTTATTTAATTATGACTAATTAAGTGTTATAAATTAAATCAGTTTTTATGATTTATTTTGTTTTTAATCAATACTTTGAGTGTAAGTCACACTAAAGTTGCAAATCGTTTTTTGTTTCTTTAATTAAAGCGTGATTAATTCATTTTTGAAACCAAAAACAGGTCTAAAAAGATTATTAAAATTTTTAAACATTCCTTTATATAAACAAAAATTATTTACTTGTCTTATATCAAGTGTTTTATGTATGTCTTTGTAGACATTTACACAGACGGCTTCAAAATAGATGATCGAGTCGGCCGGGGCATGTTCTCTAGAATATTAGGTCTTAGTTTTTCGCTTCGACTTCCAAAACACTGTAATGTTTTCAGGCAGAAGTAATGGCAATTCATTATGCAATACAATGGCTTCTTGGCAATCAATTCCCTAATGGTTCCGTTTCAATTTTCTCGAATAGCTAAGCTGTCATTAAATCAATGGTAATTACTTCAGCCGCATCAATTATCACTCAGAACTACCGAACTTCTCTCAATAACTTAGTCAGGCGTAGCAGAGTCCAACTTATATGAGTTCTGGGATATAGGAACATTTCGGATAAATGCAGCCCAGACAAGTTTACCAGGCGTTCTTCTTCCTGACATTTACTTCTCAGATATAGGTGTCCACTTGCTACAGTTAAACTGGCAATTAAACAAAAATATTTGAGCATAGCCAAGCAATACAGTGCTGATGAAACCCAGTCATTTTTCTCCCTGACATTTACTTCTCAGATATAGGTGTTCCACTTGCTACAGTTAAACTGGCAATTAAACAAAAATAACTGAGCATAGCCAAGCAATACAGGGCTGATAGGAAAACATGCTATGAGACTGGGTCTACCCTATAAAAACTTTTGTCGTCTCTGTGGCTATGAGGATGAGGAGGAAACTGTGCTCTATATCATGGCCCACTGTCCTTTTTCATCTAGTAGAAAATTTTTGGGCCCCTTTTCTTACCGACCTGACCGAGCTGTCATCCTGTAATAGTAGGATCTAAGCTAAATTTATAGAACTGTCAGGTTGGTTCTTCTTTTCTTAATGGGGGAGTCGTTAGTGATCTTTCCATCTATGTACATACCAATGCTATTCCTGTGGTACTACAAAAGGCCATTATTTGAGCTCAAGTGGGTTTTTTGGAAACAAGGTTGCCACTGCAACTTACCTTTATAAATAGTATTTATTTTTATTAATTTTGTTTCTTTAATATATATGAAATGAAGAAACTAGGGCTTAAACTGAATTGTCTTGTGGAGTTTACACTGTACTGCCCCTTTTCAAGGATACTCTCCTTAATGCGCTTTGAAGTAGATCCTTTAAAATGTACTTCGTGTAATTAATTTTACTTTCAGGATATAAACTTATGCCTAACGAATATTGTATACAAATTAATCTACATATTAATTAAAAAATACTTAATCAGTGTCTTTGAGTTGAAGAATATATACATATTAACCCAAAACCCACTTACTCTCAAGCAACCAAGCATATTTTTTTTAACTATTTTTCCATTTAACGCTTTTCCGTCAAATGGAGGATGATGTCTTCCGTGCAATTAACTCGAATAAGCTAAATTAGCACATCAATGACAAGATTTCTGAGATATTAAGTCATTTCTGTCCAATTTATGCGCAGATAAAATAGCCATAAAATAATTAAGTATTATTTATATATAGTGCTTTTTTATATTGTGCTCTTCAGAGAGGAGCGATGGGCTTTGTAACACAGATACATTTACATATAAGCGAAAAAAAAACCGAAACACTCGCCCACCAAACAATTTTCTGACGTTATAAATGTTGTCAAAATAAAAGCCGTTTGACATTGACATTGACGTAAACGCAAATTAAATTCTATACACCCTACGTTAGGGGTGATGGATAATTTATTTAGGAGTGTCCCGAAAATAAAAAGGTTGTTTATTTCCAAATACAAAATTATTTCAAGAAAAACGCTTTTAAGTGTTTTCTTTTTAATTAAAATAGGCTAATTTGGTCTATTTTTTTAATAAATGGAGAATAAAAATTATTTGCACCTGCCTACCAAAGTAATGTGACACGGAAAGTCAATTCTAATCGAGATAATTTGAGGTAAGAGAATATCTAATTAGTGGAACAGTATTAAAAATTAATAGAATATGTAATAAGAAACTTTTCATTAAATCACAATGAATATGTTATCTCCAACTGTGGAATGTTTGTATAAATATAAGTATTTATTTTAGTATATATTATGAAATAAGTATATAATCACATAAGTATATAAACATATAAGTAATCTAAGTTTATAAGCAAATAAGGACATAAGCATATATATTTTAAACACTTAAATCTGTGTTAAAATATGTAAATTTAAGTATGTAAGTATATATTAGTAAATAGGTATATAATCACATAAGCATATAAGCACATAAGCAGATAAGTAATTTAAGTCGGTATGAAAGTAAATATGTAAGTGTATTAGTATAAAAGTACACAAATATAAGTATATAAGTATATATATGTAAGTTTATAAGACTAAAAGTATGTATATATATAAGTATATAAGTCTAAAAGTATGTAAGTTATTATTATAAGCCGTACTACATAGAATTGTTACATAGAATCTCTTACTATATCTATCTCTAGCAATATAACGTAATTATCATTTTTATGCACTTGTTATATGGTGTCTGTTGTCTTGGGGGGTTCCATTGAAGTGTTGCGTGGCATATATCGCCGTACGGCTTTCGAAGTTCTACGTCCATATATCCATACTTCAAGCAATATAACGTAGTTATCATTTTTATACAGTTGCTATATGGTCTTCCGCTGTGTCTGTTGTCTTGGGGGATTCCATTGAAGTGTTGCGTGGCATATCTCGCCGTAAGGCTTTCGAAGTTCTACGTCTATATTTGTAGTTCTACGTGGTCACCCACCAACTTCTCAAAATATTACGCAGCTTTGAAACCAAGTTTCTGATCCACACAATAGCACGGATTTCACACAGGCATAGTAAACATGGATTTTTGTTTTGTTTGGCTTAAAGAACTCTAATCTGATATTGCTATGGAGCTATTAAGTCTAAGCATAGTTTTATTCATCCTGCTATACTTACCTATTTATTTAAATATTAAAAATGCATATAAGCACTATTTAATTTAAAGTAGGTTTATATAATATGTGGTGTCTTTAATTTACGAAAAAGTACAAACCGTACTTTCTAACTACATATATACATAATATATATAACATAATAACATTTGGTCATCTCTTTTGTATAATATTTATTATTTCTTCTGATGAGTACAACGTATTTTATTTTTATCTTTTTTATCTTTAGTTCCTCGCTTTTATACTTTATATTCCTCATACATACATACATAGTGCACCCCAAAGTTAATAGGTATTTTTTGAGAGGTCATCTCTTAGGAAATACATGCACCGTTAACACAAATTCTCTATAAATATACAATCCATATATCGTGATATATATTCGTGAAAAATGAACAGAGTTGTTGCTTCTGAAGTTGAACTCATTCAAAATGTCGGTAAAAGCATACTGGTTTGATTACGTATTACTCCATATTTCCTATTCTTTAAGAAGTACATTTTTAAATAGAATAACTTCTCTACCATTGTAGTTGTTCTATTATGTCTAATAAGGCATTTGAATGAGGGTGTAGTGACTGCTATCTCCCAGTTGAACAGCTGGCCAATTCATCTGTTTTATAGTTTCATCTTACTTCACTGTGTGATCTAAAAACCTTTGAAAATATTGTTTGCGTTACTTATCTCATTAAGGCATGATGGGTACATAAAACTATTCGTTGTATTCAAATTTATTTTCAATTAGAAATTAGTTTTAATGTCTGACCTAAATACTTTAGTAAACAATGCTTTTGTTTTCTAATTGTGTCATTATGTGTTTCCCATTTCAATATTTAAATCGTCATATCAACGTCATTAGTGTTATCGGGTACCATATACTTCGATATTAGATGATTAAACCTTTTTTCCACATAAATGTTTATTAATGACATATGCAATTGATCCATCACAGTATCTCCAATTATGTATAATAGATATTTTCGTTAGTATATGTTTCTTTCTGAAAACACGTTTAAGCTTTCCTTTTGAATATAACCTATATCTAATTCACCTAATAGGAAAAATGATTTTAACATCGATATTATTTGCAAGCCATAAGTAGCTGCTTTTGTTTTTTCTCAATGTATCAAGTAAACTAGAGATTATAGTTAACAGCTCTAATATTATGATTCTGTTTAACCGTTTACTATTAACAGAAGTTTAGCACATACTATCTATTATGCAATTTATGTAACGAGAAATATAGTCTTTGTATCGTTTTATCTCACTTAATCGCATTTATCATCTTTTGTTTCAATTTATCTCAAACATCATATCAGCTCGATATCTTAAAATTTTTTAAGCACTTCTTAAAGTTCTTATTATTTATTATAAATAAATAATTTTATTTATTTCCTTTAATCTTATTTTATCCTACATCATCCTCTTTTATTTTATATTCTTTTATCTATCTTTGATCTATTTTATCTTGTCTCTTATCTAACTTTTAACGTTTTATTTTATTATGTTTTGAACCCTTTTTATTAATTATTTTTCTTATTCACGAGTATTGTTAGCTGACACTCTTCTATTAGTTCCTTTTATTGCGTATACCTGTTTTAAGTTGAGCATTGACTGCTTGCCTAAGTGGTATAAATAGATTAACTTCATTATAGATACGGATTTAATATAGTAGGCAAATTCATTTGTTGCTATATGTTTCATATATGACTTAATTGGTTTATTAAAGGATTATGTAGTTATCTTTATTTAAATTTAATTATTTACTTTTCTATTTAATTATTTACCCCGTTTTATTTAATTTCATTTCACGATATATAGCACTGCTCTATTTAATATTATTTTTTCATTTAACGTTATTTCAAATTCTTATCCTTATAGACTGCTTCTTTTTATTCCATTATTATCATTTCATCCTAGTTTTCGCATTTTATCTATTTTATCTTTAATTTTATAGGCCAATTCGTTTTCCATAAACAACTTAATTGGTTTCTAAAATTATTACTTTTATAATTAAGATATCATTTTTTTATTTTCTTTTGTTTTATCTAATTTTTTTTTTTATCCTAGCTGTTTTGTTTTTTTTAGGTTATTTGTTCTTTTAGTTATTTATTTATTAATTTAATTATATATTTGATTTATTATTTGATTTATTTATTATTTATTTAATTGTTAATTTAAGCTATATTATTTAATCTCATTTGTTATAAGTATTATAAAATGATTATTTTTTTTATCTTAACATAATTATATCGCAATTTATCTAATGATTTGATCGTAGGTTTCGCATTTTATCTATTTTATCTTTAATATTATAGACGAATTCGTTTTCCATTTTTAGTTCCTAAATTATTATTTTTATAATTAAAATATTACTTTTTTATTTTAATTATTTAATTTAATTTATTTATCTAATTTTTTTTAGTTATTTATTTATTAATTTAATTATTAGTTTGGTAAATAATTTTGTTTACTTATGTATTTATTATTTACTTTTTATTTATTTATTATTTTTTATTTTTAATTTATTTTTAATTTTCTATTTATTTATTATTTTATTATTTTAAATTTATTATTTCTCATTTATTTATTCATTTTTTATTCATTATTTCTTTAATTATTATTTAGTTATTATTTATTTATTATTTATTATTTATTTATTATTTATTTATTTTTAATTTATTTCTCATTTACTTATTTCTTATTTATTTACAATTTATTTATTATCTATTATTTACTTGTTATTTATTTAATTGTTTATTTAACCTATATTATTTAATATCATTTCGTTAAAATATTATAAAATTATGATTTATTTTTTATCTTAAGATGATTTTATCTTTAAGATTTTTGATTCTCACCACGCTTAAGCCGTTTATATAATACAAAAAATTAATAAAAAAAATTAAGATAATTTTATCCTAATTTATCTTATGTATTTTTAACTCGTCACATTTTGTTTTATCTGATTAGTTCGATTCATCTTTTTTCATTTCATTAAATTTGATTGCATCCTAGTTTTCGCATTTTATCTTAGGTTTGTTTATATCGTTTTATCTCATTTTGGTTTCTTGCTTCATATTCCTTTTCATCTTATCTTATTTTGCTTTACGTTTTCCTACTATAACTTGTCGTCGCATACAGATTGTAGTGTAGCTTAACGCTAAATACTGTCCTTAATCTTGCGTGTCTGCAGAAAATGAAATCTTCACCCGATAAGTGCTGAGGGACAAACCAGCCTTTGGCAAGTTAGATTTTCATAAATTGTTTCTGCATCGCGTATGGCCAGAAAACTTTCCGCTCGAATAATTTCGCAAAAACAATATTTATGCTAACACAGTCGCTAGTGACTAGTGCAGATACGAGTAGATATATGTACTTGTGTGTATTCGTTTGAAAATATATCACAAACATGTCAACTAACTTAATCTGCTGTGATTTACATCAATTTGCGTTTTGCGAGTGTCAAGTGTCAAAAGTCAAGCGCCGGAGGCATGCATCAAATATTTGCGGGTATAGCATATCTTTCTGTTTTCGCAGATTTCGCAAAAGTATCTGACATGTTGACAACGCTGATTTGAATATAAATTTCATTTTCTTACAACAGTTTCAGCTCGAAGTCATATATAAGTCATATATATATAAATATACTATATATGTGTGTATTTATTTTCCTTTTTCGGCTTTTAATGTATTCATCTTTCTGCAGATCTCCCATAAATGAATTACATTTAATGTTTCTGCATTTGAACTTTGATGTGGCGTATCTACATGCGAGTGTACGCTTTCAAGTAACGAGGCAATATACTAATATTAGAATATATTTTATCGTTATATACAAAACACAATAACGAAATGGAAATTTTATACAATCTTGGTAATAAAATTGAAATTGAATTCAATTTTGTCATTTTGCCAAAATGAAAAATTTTTTATTTTGCCTGAGAAAAAGTCGAGCATGGCACTCTTGAAGTACCTGTAGTAGTATTTACCCTGGCATCTGGCCTGAAGCTACAACATTTTACCATTTGCCACTTAGTTTTATGCCATTTCACAATTTCCTTTTTTAATTTATTTTGTTTTCTTATATCGTTTTTAATTTTATAGTTTATATGATATACATTGAAATCAAATTTCAAATTTCTCCTTTCAGAGTATACCACTTAATAGGCCTTGGTTTATATTAGAATATACCAGAAATATCATTTACCATCAATAATAACTTCTTTTATAAAATTAGATGCAAAATTTCTTTAAATATTCAAATTTTTAATAAATTTTATTTTCTTATTTGATTTAAATTTTATTTAAAGTAAAAATTTTAAATCAATCTAATCAATCAAGTTGAGATAATTTATTTATCTCAATTATTTCAATAATCTCTATTTAAAAAAAAATTCTATTAAATTGTATCTTCAATATATAGAATTGAATTGTACATAAATAAATATTTAAATGAACTTTATATAAATTTAATTTTAATATTAAACTTTTTCGATTTCTTCAAATAAATATTTTCTTTACTCATAGATACATTTTCGTACTTGACATCCAAAACAATTTATTTATGCATTTTCTTGGTACAAAAAAAAACATTTCCTTTTCAGTTGGATTATAAAATTATTTTAAAAAAAATAATTCTGTCAGCACTGACCTTTAAATGCCATAGAATTTTCTGAAAGTCATCATCTCATCTCCATCGCCATCGCCAGCATCAACTTCATTATCAACGTACTCATCATCTTGGTCTCTATCATTATTTTGTGGAAAATCCACAACAGTCATTTTGAAAATATTTATTACAATTTTTTTGTGAACGAAAATAATTTTTTTTTCTTTTTATTTAGTTAATTTTTAATTTTATTTAAATTTTAATTTTATTTAAATTTTTCAAATTTATTATAGCATTTTTATTTCACTTTATTTTCTTTTGGAATCAATTTCAGTTGATATTTTCGGTGACACATAATTGATTTTATGTATAAAATTTTCATTTTAAAAATTGCCTCCTTGATAAAGGATTTTTTAAATTTAATTTTCGTCTATCAGAAAATCACCCAAAAGCAATAAATTCATTAAATGAAACCTTCATGTGATAAATTGATTGAGAGTCATTTTCCAAAAAATTTTACAGAATATTCATGCAGTCGAAGCTGTAACAAAATTTGTCCTGAAAGGATATAATATTCAGTTTGCTATGGCACAACAGTAATCTGGTCTGAAAATATGTTTTTTATTGTAATATTAATAAAAATGATAAAAATATTGATATTGATATTGATACAACGTGGATACTTATGTGGGTAGTGTGTGGGTGACTAAAATAAGACATGAACTTGATAAGTTCACGGCGATACCAGATTAGAGTCTTTAAAGAAACCAGTCGCTGAAAATGTGTGCACATTTTAAAGTTTATACGAAACAGTTTATTCTAACAACAAGGATGAAGTTGAGTCCATCAAAATTGATAGCTCCCATGAGTTTTATTGCAGGTCTCAAGAGAGCCAAACAAATAAAAAAAGGTGCATTGTCGATTTTAGGGTTTACGCGATATCGTATTCTTTTCATTTGCTAAAATCGTCTCGGAATCATTGAATTTGGAATTTGGGCATTCAGCACTCTTAGGATTGTCGGTACCTATATGGTGATACATAAAATCCACAAACCATTGATAGTTCAAGCTTTTAAGAAATTTGCAGAGCATTAGCTTATTATGTATGTTTGTTTACGGAAGCCATGAAGACGCGAGAGAAATCTTTCTTTTGTCTTCCCCATATGGTCGTCTGTGTTGGAGTACTGTTGTCAAGAATTCTCTCGTTAAGGTAAAGACACAGATTTGGAGTTTTCTTTCTTTTGTTGATTAGTTTCCATCAACAAAATAATTTTTTGTTTGTTCAATATATTTATCAAAACTTAATCGAGTCTGTTTGCTTTCATATATAATAAAACATATTCTGCTCATATATATTTTTATGGTAAAATAAATCTGTGTATCTCCAGAACAAATAAAGTTGATTACTAATAGAAATTTAAGTCGTTTCAATCTTTACATATATTGAATATATTCAATATATTAATTATCCGAATGAAAGAGTTGATATACTTTTACATTGAAAAGGCTATTTTTCGTTTTTCTTATAGTTCAATACTTGGACTATACGCATTCTCGGATATTTTATATATTTGCCCATACACAAAAATGTTTGCTTTTATTATCAAGAGAACTGTCACGGGGGTTTATTTATTACATCCCTTGTTCTTTGTTTTCTGTGGTATATATTCTACCATCTTGAGACCATCAGAGAATAAGACATTTTTGTAATCCTAATAAAAAGGGTTTGGCATGAGCTTTTCTGGTAAAAAAACTATCTCTGTTTGTTTTCTTTCCATTCATCTTCTCGAACTTCTACTAATTACTTTGATTATTCTCTGGTATTCTCGCATATTCCATATTTTTACCTATAAAGAGTCAATGAAAACTGTTTAAAGTGACACCAGAGTATTTCTTGTTATAAAAACTTCTTATATCACCAGCTTTTGTTTTTACTTTCTTTGTTCTGTGTTCTCTGTAGTGTGTACTTCACCATTTTTCCTCAAATGGTGTAATTCCTCAATGATAACAAATACATAGATATGTGTTTAATTATCGCTTCTAATGGAGCATAGGGCGGTAAACATTTTTGTGGTCTCAGTAAAAAAATTACCATACCATTTTTTCTTCTTTTCTTCTTTATTCCATTGCGTTCCCAGGGAAACATTCGGCCATAATACATTTTTTTTGGCTGACATTATCTACTAAACTATTGAATTGGTAATGAAATAAAATGTTATGTATTCTTAAGTGCTTGAAAGACATAGATGTCTACAATACAATTATAGGTATGTACTTTCTAACGCCATCTATATGCCAGTTCAAGAATAGTTTACTTTATATCAACAACAAATTACTTGATATATGTTTTTCTATTGGTTTGCTATTTTTTACCCAAGGTATTGTATTATGTTTAGGTAATAAATTTTTTAAAGCCGCCTATTAAAGTCAGTGTTAAGACAAATTCAGTTATTTGATATCTCCCTTTCATTTGCTAATTTCTGGTAAATTAAATAAAAGCTTTTATTAAATTTTTATAATTAATTTATGACTTATGTATTCATTTCAATTTTTTGTTAACAATTCAAAACTATATTTTGGGTAAATATTAAAAACTTATGATACTTTTGTGGTATTCTTTACTGCTATCTATTTTAAACTTTTTATTTATTCTGTATTTCTGTTGAAGAACAGTTTTCGATGATAAGATACTTAATTTACATACAAATTTTTAACTATTTTCATAGAAAAATTTTGAAATATTAATTAATTTAATTAAAAATTTACTATGCAAGTGAAAATATTTCTCTGCCTACCTTGTATTCATGTAAATTACATAGTTTTTACTCTTTAATTATAAATACAATATATTCCAGCTGTATTTTCCCATGCATGCAATTGAAATATTATTAAGCATTCATCGACTAACAATTTTCAATGAGTGTAGAAGTGTTTACGATAAGTTTTATGTCGTTACGCGCTATAAACATTTCTTTAAGTAAAATAATTACAAGCTTTTGCTGTTTGTTGTTGTTCGTCTTGTTTTTGTTGTAGCATTAAAAACGACAACAAACATTCCGAAAGAAAATTTAATCAATTATGTTTTAGTTTATTTTTTTTTTTTATTTATATTTTTGTTATTTTTGTTGTTGTTGTTGCTGTTGCTACAAAGAGGTCGTTCAAGTGCTACAATCTTTTCGTTTCATGTAATTTTGTATAAAAATAATAAAAATTACTCAAACAGCTGATTTATTTGTTTATTTAATTTTTGTTTTTCGTGCATATTTTTATTTATTATTTTAAAAAAATTTCTTTTTCTTTTTTCTATTTTTGTTAAAAGAGTTCGAAATGAACACGATTTTCCATATGATTTATTTTTAATTTTGTTTAAATAATGTCGTGTCAGTTATTCACAAGAATTTTTGTCAGTGTTGCATGATTTTGTTTATTTTTAAAATTATTTATTTGCTAATTTATTAAAATTTTAATTAAATAAACAGATATTATTTTCTTTCTATAATATCTACTATAATTTCTATATTTAAAATTATTATACTTTAATAAATTTTCGAATATATTATTAAGCAAAATTATGATAATTCTTTTTAAATATTACCCCCAAAAGCCTGCAACAAAATATTGTATTGAGTATTTATCGCTGTCAATTGTTGCAGATAAATATGGCATCATTTTTCAAGTAATATTTGTTTCGCATATATGGGCAGCCTGGAAATATGCAATATATTTTAATCAATATCGATATGGAAGATCGACTGTATTTGATGTGAAGCTCTAGTAATTCGTTGTAGTACAGAAAATATTTTATAATAAAATTTATTTTATATAATTTATATAATTTTGTTTTTAAAATTAGTTTATTTATTTTGAATTTATTATAATTTATTTATTAATTTATTATATTATAAAACAATTAATTGTTTTATATATAAGATACACAATTTGAAAAATATAGTTTAAAATATTTCAAAAATTTGAGTACATACATCAGTCCACGAGTTGTGATGATATCTATATGTTGTGATGATGATATGTATATATATATTTATATATATTGTGGGATGTTGGGATAGTACACCGTTCAATAAGTGGCCCCACTGAAGTAAAAGATTAGCCAAAGTAGACCACGAAATGACTTGGTTCCTTCTTCGTCCTTTGATTCTCAAATGTCGTTATTGAGTTATTGAGTTAAAGCTGGAGTGACTTCCATTCGCATAACTACATCTCTTGTTAATGCAAGCAGCTCATTTAGTGTAAGGTTGCCTGCCAAATCATCACCAACCCAATGGCGTCCCAAGATAGTTTTCCTCCTTTCCTCTTGCCAATGCTGGACATTAGTCAATATATGCACCGCTATCTCCTTTTTTTCTAGAGATTTTTTTAAGGTGATAGATTTATTTTTTTAAGGTGGTACTTGAAGCTTCCATGTCCTGTTCGATTAAAGTGGAGACGTTCGAAGACTGAAGAGATTGCACATCTCAGATCTTATATTTTGCCAATAATTAATTAAAATTCTTCAGGCGAAGAACCTATTATTCCAGTTCTTTATTTTTAGTCAACTTTAAAATTAATTTAAGTGTTAACTCACAAATAAATTAAATGATCATAAATTTTAATAGACAATAGTATATTAATTATTAATTTTATACATTAATTTGATTCAACTTTTCATTTTTTAACATTTACTCATTTTTTATATGGATATAAATTTTTATTCGCGCTTACGATTCATTTTAGTGGATTAAGGTCTCATACAAACTAAAAACACTAAAAAGTTGGTTTTGATAAACATCTTATGCAGACGGTTGGTACTGTTAATCAAGTTAAAATAATGTGATAACAGTTATATATCTGAAATTCATAAAATATGTTTTAGTTTTATAACTTATTTGGTTTTCTATTTAAATAACTTTGAAAATAATTTCAAGTTAATTTTTCAGAAAAATGTTTGATTTTCTCTTCGCTTCAGCCTTCAGCGGATGAGATGAGTGCAATATTATTAACTTTTTTTATTTTAATTAAAAAACTACAAAGTAAAAAATAAATATTTACTTAAATTCTTCTCCACTTACTGTCATATAGTCTTAATTATTCTATAAATTGTTATGCGTGTTTGAGTTGAAAGAAAATAAGTTGTCGTACAGATTTTCTTGAGATACTCGTGTCTCTTCCACATACGTTGAAATTTTACCCAAACTGTCAATCACACTTAACGCCTCAAGTGATTAAAATTAATTGTTTAATTTATCTTCGGTCTCAAATTCGGAATGCCTAACCGCTTCTACGAGCACGAATATGATAGTATGCGAATAATTTTGCATAGCCCCTATTCCTTCTCATCTCTCCTATATAAAGCAAGGAGCAAAACTGCATCATCGAGGCACACCCACAATATATATATTTTTTTATTAATTTATATTTTGCATTGTTTTTGTATTATAGTATTATAATTGCAGTTTCTCTTCTTGTGGTTGTTGTTGAAAATTTCAATAATCTAATTGAAAAAAAAAAAACAAAATTATTGTTACAACACAATACAGTATATTAATTGTTTACAAATCAACAATAAGAAAATACAACAACAACCAATAAAAAGCAACAAAGTTCTGGTATTCCATATTAGAATGCATATGCGATGATGTTGTTATCTTCTCCTCCGCCACCTTTTTCTAATGATTGATGAAGTGCTTCGATTGTTGCTGGCGATTCTGTCTTTGCAGCAGTAGTTGTTGTTGTTGTTGTTTACTTATAATTATTATTGTATTATTATTGTTGTTGTTGTTACTGTTGTTTGTAAGTTAATTGTGTTTTTGCTAGCAAATTTGTAAAAGTTTTGTATGATCGCAAAATAGTTTTTATTGCTTTTTTATGAGTTTTTAAGCGTTTGAAATAAGTTTGAATGATTTTTTATTGCTTAATAATTTCTGAATGAAGATTTAACAAACTTCAGGATAATAGATTATACAGGGTGGTCCAATTGAACTGTAACTAACGTCAAACTGCTACAACTTTTGAAATTATGGCAACACTGCATCCATATTCGGTGATCTAATGACTATTGATTTTAATATTAATAGGGAAGATATATTAACGTCTCAGTTTTTTTGGAAAAAATTGTATCTATAATGGAATTATAGAGTGATAACATAGAGTGAATGTACATATATTAATGGTAGCTACACACAAGTCAATTTAATATCACTCTAACATCGCAATTTTGTACAGTTCTATGAAGTGTTTCTAGAAGTGTTTTAGAAAGCAACAAAAGTCTATACGCTAATAGATTCTAAAAAAATTAAAATTTTACCAAAATTTTAGAGCTAAAAAAAAGGATCCTATATAACGAAAAAGCGGTTATCTATCTATCAAGTAATGAACTTTATTGTCTTTTTGTAATTAAGCAAGGAGCTTCTTATAGGCAAGATACATTCGATGATCTTTGAGTTTTCATGCTACTTAACCTTTTTGATTCGTCTCTTAACAAAAAAATCTTAGTCCTTGTATAGTTGATCATGACAATAACCTGCTGTTAAACTTGAAAGGATGGCTCTAGGGAAAAATATGAAAAACTGAGATATATTTTGGAGGACGTGATAAATCATATCGAATGTTGAAAGATCGTTGGGCTCGGTGTGTCGAGCTAAAAGGGACTATATTAAAGCATAAAATAGAATTTTGTAAAAGAAATGAGTTTTTATTACTCAGGTCGGGTAGTTATATAGTATCCATATAGTATCATATCCTAAGAGGTATCTGTAATCGTAAGCGGAGCGATTAACTGAATCTGCTGCATTATTTCGATATTTGAGTTGTTAGCTATTCCTCATAGCTGTCTTGTTTAAGCTTCAATTTGTTCAGTTTAAGGATAGCTTTATAAAGCATTCCTTTTTTTTTTCAAGAATGAGTTTGAAACTGAAGGATATGTAACTGGACTGATTTAAGTTAATTACAAGCAGCTTATAAGAGATTTTCTCAAATGTGATTGCTGAACACACATGATTCTTGTTGTCTGAGTGTTAAGCTAGAATTAGTTCAAATTTGTTTGTATTAGAAAAATGAATTCCGATTATCAATAAAATGTTAATATGGTTCGACTTTATAAAATAATTTAATTTCTTCTGTAAGAAACTATATATATTTCGTTCTGCTATACTTGGCAAGACCATTAATACTACAAAGTGCTTTAGACTATATTTAGTGTATTCTGTTCAGGGTTCGATGATTCGAAAACTTGTCTTGCTATTGTTTTTTTTTTTGGAAGGATGCAGTTGATATAGCTATTCTTCATGTTTTGGTTATTATCCGAAGTATTAAATATTAAAATTTGTTAAAAAATGTTATCACTAGTTTAAACTTTATTAAATTAGTTTCAGTAAAAATATTTTTGCATGGCATATTCTTCACATTTTTCAAATGTGAATAAACATTGCTTTACTGGGTTTAATAAAATTTTATTATACCATATCTGCCTATCTTAGTTTCTCCTTATATGCTTACAAATCATTTAATATGCAATTTAGAAACGTGAATAAAAAATTATTGAGATTTTTCTATTTATTGCTGGGAATTGTCGCTAACAGTTGATAAAAATGTTAGAGTAAAAAAAATGATTAATAATGAGCACATTTAGTAAAGAGTCACTTCACCATAGATTACTAAACTAAAATAAACAATATTTTTTTTTAACACGAATTGAGTACAAGATAGATAATATTTTGATACGAGGGTTTCTTAATATGTTTTTCTATTGACATGTTTTGTTGAAGCTATTCAAAATATTAATATAT
This sequence comes from Teleopsis dalmanni, assembly GCF_002237135.1. Lineage (NCBI taxonomy): Eukaryota > Metazoa > Arthropoda > Insecta > Diptera > Diopsidae > Teleopsis > Teleopsis dalmanni. Next base: position 33,049,141 of record NC_051848.1, read on the forward strand.
TAGTATAGTTAAAGGAAAAAAGTATGTAATTATAAAATTGTTTACCGTTTTCTATCTGGACTTTGTGCTATAAAGATAGTTACGACAGTTTCACACGCTCTCTGGTTATGCTCATTGAGATGTGTTATGCAGACACTCAATTTACAAAGGTCAATTTTATCACTATTTTGATAAATTTTGGTTGTACTTTAGTTTAAAAAGTCACATTTTGATATGTGAGTAGTGGCAGGAGCCTTAACTTACTTAATAGCCTTTTTGTTTTAAATAATAAAAAATATTTATATTATAGTAAAACGGATAAAGTTTCGGTAACAAAAGTGGTTTAAAAGGTTAAGTCTCAAAATGTATAAATTTTACACTGCAATTAGATGGTTTTTCAATTCAGAACAACCCAACGACAACTATCAGTCTATACAGAGGAGCTTAATTTAACTGCAATAAATTTCTAACTGCTCTAACTTACAAACAGCCATTGAAACCTGCAGATGCAATTAGGTATCTAAGAAAGATTAGCTTCGATTATATTTAGAATGATGATAAATCTAATTTTCCGAAATATTTGTGAGGCATTGATTTTGAAGAGGAATAAAACTAATGCTAACTTCAAAACTGAATTACAAAAAAAAAAAACTGAGTCGCCTATGAAAGATAGTACACATCGGTACTTGTCAAAAAAGTAGGTGCAAAACTGCTTTATCATGCTTTATAATAGCACTTTTTTTCTCGACCAAAAAAAAGGTATATATACAATGCCAGTGTCAGATGTAGTATGAACGATTTTAATATAATATAAATTAAACTTTTAAATTCATCACTTAAAACATTTTGATCTTGTTTAATAGTTGAAGTGGACTGTTTAGAACAATTGTTTTTATGTTATAAATAATATTATTATTATTAAACTTTATAATGTGGAACCAACCATTTAAAATAAATTTTTTTTATTTTTTTTATTTATTTTTATTTTTTTTTATTTTTTTTTATTTTTTTTATTTTTTTAATTTTTTTATTTTTTTATTTTTTATTATTCCATTGATATTACAAATATCTTAGATATCTAGTAATACTATAAATGTTTGTTATTACACATATTATAAATGTTTGATGTATGTGTATTTTGTTTGATGTATATAATATATAATTATAATTCTATATAAAAAACTTATATAAAAATATTAATTAAGCTACAAATTTTATGCTATAAATGCTTTATATATAATTTATAAAGTTTCTGTTTTAACCAAAATAGTATTGTGTGATATTGCCGTTAAGAAAACTTGTGAACTTCCAACGTATCCGATATTAGGGAGCATGAATGGCTCGCGATGTAATCGTTTAAAATGCATCTCTGAGAGATTCTCTTAATTATCTGCCCCAACTTAAAAAACACAATTGAAGTTGTTATTGCGGTTAAATGATAATTTTTTGCATATTTTATAAAATAAAATATTTTTATTTTTATTTTTATTTTATTTTTATTGTTTTACAAATTTTTTAACTTAACAATATTTTTTATAGTTAATTTTGCTCTCGAATCGAATAATTTAAGTTTGTTTTAATTATCGCGCACTCAACTTCTGAATCAGTATCACTTAAACCTTCGAGCATTGCGGTTCGTCGGCGAGTCTTCAACACTTCTCTACACATGTCCACAGATACTTTCTTGCATTGCTAATAAACAATTTTTTTTTTTACTTAAAAACTTGAAAAAGAAAAATATATATAAAATAAAATTATTTGAATTTTATTCATTCAAAGTTTTTATTGTGATATTCTTTACCGCGCAAATGCGTTGAATAGTTGATTTCATCTCGATCATTTGAAAACCTACTGTGATGCCTCCACCCTGAATATTGATCTACAAAAATACAATCTACAAAAAAAGTATGCAAACAAAATGAAATATGTTGAAAATTTTATTAACTCAAAAATAAACTAAAAAAAAGATTAAATTAAAAATATACTATGTACATTTTTGTATTTATCTTAAAGATGCATTTTACTGTTCTGTACGACCGACCGATCGATCGATCGATCGATCGAACTCGCGCTCGATTCGCTTAATTGAACGGTTGATCGGCCTGTTTTGTGGTTTACATTTAACGAGTTATAAAATTATTAAATTATGAAATATACAAAATTAAATAAATTAATAAAAGGAAAACAAAAGTACAATAAAAACCAATATTTTTTATAAACAAAAAACAAGTACTTAATGAAGCTTAAAATCAGTTAAGATTACAATTAAAATATTTATTTAACGCATTGTTTCATTAACAAAAAAAAAGTAAATAAGTAAAAAATAATAATTAATTAACATATGTTAAGTACATGTATACAGATCAATTATGATAACATATTGATTTCCCGACAACATCCATGTTTTCTGCAGTTCTTCATGTTTATTTTAAATTTTTATATATTTTTTTTTTTTTTTGACGAATTTAAGGAATAAATTACATTATTAATATTAAAAAAATAAGTCAAATAAGTTTGATGTTTTTAGTTTATAATTAGTTATAGATCTTCAATCCTGTTTAGTGGAATTTCGGTCAGGTTTAGAGGTATCAAACCTTTAATCTTTTTTAATAATAAAAAAACATCAACTTTCAAAATACTATAATTTTCTTTTAAATTGGTCCGTTTTCTGCTTTTCTGGCGGCAGTCGTGCTTATACGCTCTACAATATCTTCTTACCATCTGAGCCTCGGGCGGTTTCACATGGAAAATATTTCTTATTACTCTTTCATTTCCCATACTAAAAAGATGGTATTGTCATATCCTAAATCTGATAGTTTTGCACTTTTTTATTAACTATACTTAATTCATCATTGTACACAGGGCTGTCACTATAAATTTACTTGGGTGTTGACTAATTGAAGATTGGATGGTCTTTTAGCGTCATTGTAGACAAACCCGTAGCCAAGAATTTACTTCAGGGAAGTTCTTTTAAGTAAAATTCTGGATCGACCCAATCAGATCATGATTCATTTATAATGAATAATTTAATGTATAAGTACTAACATTTATTTTGGAAAAGCTTAAATCCATCAAAACCCAAATTGTATGAAATGTGGTATATTCTGTTCAATGATAACCAATTTTTTTTTTCTTGCCATGAAATCATTTGCAGTTTTTTGAAAAATTTATCTGTGATAAAATATAAATATAATAGTATAAAAAACAAATAACTGCTCCATAAAAGGAAGTATCACAGATTCCAGAAGTGCTGTAGTAGAAATGTTTTAAAAGCTCAAGTTGAATGAATGTTACACTGCAGTTAGATGGTTGCTCAGCTCAGAAGAACTAGATGAGACGTATCAACATAACGATGATTATAAGTTTATACTGAGGACTCAATTTAATTGCAATCAATTTCAAACTGCTTCAACTTTCAAACAGACAGAACTTGAATATATAGACTGAGTGAACTAATCATTTATATATATCTAATAGTTGTGCTCAACATAAACAAAATTGCATCTTAAACAATACGAAATGCATACAGATAAGAAATAGATTTTTTTTGCACACTTACAACAATAAATAAATAATATATAGTCCATAATATGATACAAGTTATATTTACTAATATGGTATAAATTTTTTTTTATTATTGTTAAATTGAGTTGATGAGGTAACCTTTTTTTTATTGGTAGAAATGACATTATCTAGTCCAGTTTCTAATACCAAAAATATATGATTTGATGTACATTCAGAGAGTTTAAATATTCGTGTTGCAGAATACCTATCTATATAGGGTACTTACAAACTAGAACAGACATTCCCCGACTTCCGTTTCAAAAGCTTGTATTGTTGGGTGTATTTATTATATAAAGGTTGTTTGTTGTTGTAAAAATTTTTTATATCGTATTGGTATTGATATATTTGGTATTATATTTCCTAAGGTGAGGTATTTTGAAAATATCATAATTGCTGTTAGTACCACTCCCAAATTCCTTTACACATTCACAATCATTTTTTTTTTACTTAGAACCATTTTGTTCTAACTGCTAAGTATTCTAACTGCTTAAATATTAGCGATCAGCCAAAAAGTAGATAGTCATGATATTTGTTTTTAAGATTAACTACCGTATCAAATAAATATAGTTACATATTTTCACATTCAAATATTTCTCTATAGTTCCCTTATGTTGCCATTGTTCGTACAATATCTGATATTTCGCAATCATGATATCTGTAGCGATATATTCTAGACTCTACATTTATCTTGACTATCTACTATTTTACATTTCGACTTCTTAACTATCTGTTTTTTTTTATTGTCCCCTTTATTCACTCCACTTAATAGCATAAGGTTTCAATCCAATATCTTATCCGATATCCGATATCTTATTCTATTTAGTGATAATATTTTTAAATGTGACCAGTTTAGTCTTATAGACTCAAGCTCTAATAACACCGACCTCTTTTTCATGTGTTACGTGGTCTATCAGGTTTATGTTTAACCGCTGGATTTCAGTATAATGCGACTCTGAGGGTTTTTACGGAGTGTCTGCCCAATCCATCTCCAGCGTATTTTCATTATACAATATTTGATTTACTTTGGCCTACAGAGTTGCCAGAGCGTTTTGTTGCTAATTATATTAGATCAGAATACTGACCTAATATAATTATTTTTAATCCACTTCCAAATACCATTATTTATGATTTTGTAAAGTTCTCAATTTTCTGAAACCAGTGCTGATTTTTAAGTAATCTAAAGCAAAATTGTTTCAGTGCTTCATGGAAGTGCTTCTTAAAAAAAAAATCTTTATAAATTCTTAATTCTTCTTTCATTGTAAATTTTCTAATTTTTATCATTATTATCATCTTTGTGGTACCCCAAGACCGTGGCGCTCTGAGACAATTTCCTCTTTTTTTTCCATAGCTTTCGCGACGTGGCTCTAAACAGTATTAATTTTTTTGTAATATTTAAATATTAACTAACTGATCGATACCTAGTGAAGGATGTGGAGGGATTCCAAATCAGTCAGAAACCTTATGAGGGGTATGACAGTTCTTATAGAAAGGGTTCAATCGGGACAATTGCAGGTCAGGATATGCGATATGGTGATAACCCTAATCAAAATTTCTTAAAACTTCTTCGTGAAGTCAGTATGGGGGAACTAATAAGGCATGAGTGATCTTGTCTTCTGTGAGACTAACTATCTGTTAATATTTTCTAAACCAAAAATATTTTTACAACTTCTTAAAATGTTGTTTGTCAACAACTTTTACCTTTTCGCGATTAATTTTTTTAGTGTTCTTGGATATATATCGATCTGATTTATGTATGGATTTGCAACGCATAAAAGTAAAAAATAAAAACAAATACATGGAATAATAATAATAAGTTTTGTTATTATTTTATTTTATCGATTTGCTGCTTATTAAATTTTCTAATTTAGAATTTTTGTGGACAATTTTAGATCTGACCAAGCTCGTTAGTATTTTTTTCACACCTCAAAATTGTGCTCGCGCTCGTTAAAAATTTAGCACGCAATTCTCGAGCTCTCAAACCAATTCTAATTGAATCGGCAAATGTCGACATCGGTTGTTGTTGTTGTGCTGAGACCAAATTTATGCTAAATAGTTCCATATCAGATTGTTAACGACTGCACAGTCTGTTTAGTTCGAGCAAATCAGCGCAGAAAAATTAAAATTGTGTGAAGGTCTGTCATAAGAATATGATTAATTTATGAAAAAATAAATACTTGTAAAAACCGAAATTAAATCGAAACTGAAATTATGTGGAAGAATTGCATTCTAGTAGAAATTCTTAATCTTCCTAAGACCTTTTACTCATTGAGAAATTATTTTTAGTACCTTTACTCTGAGGTCCACTAAACATATAAAATTTATTTATGCATTTTAATGTAAATTTCCAACTTTCCTTTTCGTACTGTACTTATCACTTTGCAATTCTATAGTCCCCATTATTCTACTACACTCTCATTCATCCTCCTATAAAGTCTTACGTGCAAATGGTCTGGTATCCTTGATAAAAATTTTTTGTGATTAATTTTTATTAATTTTTTTTTTCACTGCTATTTTTATTTTTTGTAAATTACCTAATTTATTCACACTTTACATTTTTTCTTAAAATTTATTATTCTTTTAAAATTTTTACACAATTTTTATTTTTAGTGCTTCTTTTTTCACTTTTTATGATGCCATTTTAATGAGTTCCAGCGTTTTTGCTTCTGTTTCGAATTATAAATAATGCGATTCTTTCGACTAAATTTAAAATGTGTTAATTGAAAACGTAAACGCACTAAAACTTGCATTTTTCGTGCAACTCAAATTATTAAATTTTTTCCGTAAAATATAATAAACAAACAGAATTTTTTTACGCAGAGCTTAAAATAGAATAAAATTACTGATATCTGATAACCTTCAGCACCTTCAGTGTAAGAATATAACCCAACAGACAAACAGTTGCAATAATCGTAGTTAGCGATTTCGTCTGATAATTCTTTTGAAAACAATCTTTTGTTAGGAAAAAAAGTGCACTATTCCACCAAAATAATGCGAGAATTCATACAAGTACTGTAACTCACACCCACTTTACTCTCCATATCTGGCACATTTTGATATTCATTTATCTTGACCTCTATAAAATGTTCATAATCGGTAATATCTTTGCTTCAAATAAGAAGTCTAAAAAACAATTGACTCAGTTTTTCCTCAATAGACCAAAAAAAAAAAAAAAATTAAAATTATGAGCGTCATGTTACTGCTATGATTCCATCGTAAAATATATTGGACTTAAATGGACAATATATAATTCAATAAAATATTTATTTAATATTATGTATATAAAAAACATCTATTTTTATCAAAAAAACGAAGTTAGTCTTTTTTGACACAATAAAACAATTTTATGAGCGTGGAATCATTTTACCGGCAATCATGTCATGGCAAAAGATATAGAAAAGACTAGATTGAACAATAATTCAATAAAATATTTATTCATTATCGTTTTCCATTTCCATTTTCATAAAAATAGATGAAATATCTTTGCGAATAACTATATATATTAAAACTGTAAAATTTTATATCAAATATTTATCTGGGTTCCGAGAAATAGAAATATCGAAGAAAACTAGAAAGCTGACAGTTTACTCTTCTCTGGTGCTTCCCTGAATGTTACCCTGGTGGAACCGGTAGAAGTACCTACCTTCACTTTCTTCATTAACAGATGGAAGGCACTTAAATTATGTGCAACTTCCAGGTTAACATGGTCCACCTATAATAAAACTAGATCCTGGGAACTCATCAAAAAAGATTGCGTAAATATTTCAAGGCTTATTGCAGTTCTTTCTGGTCATTGGTGTAAAGGATTCCACGCAGAGAAACTGCGCATTCTTCATAATTCTCAGTGCAAAACTTGTGGAAACCTGCAGAAAAAAGAAAACATAATACATTTTTTCTGTGAATGCCCGGCCCAAAAAAAAAAGAAATAGACCATAAAATGATGTAATTTAACCAAAATATGTCAAAGGAAAATTTGTGTAATTGTGGTAGATTAGAAAGATATCGCGATCCGCACATATATTATCCCGGAGGTGGCATATGACCCGTGGTTCGTTCTTTGGACAGCCCTGTTCTTGAGGATACCTTTATTTGTATTTTTTGTTATAACTCAAAAGGTTAGAGCGTGATCTCATCTATTGGAATCATTTATTTCTTGAGATTACGTTCTCGATTTCATATACACTCTTTAGATTTGGCTCGCAGTTTATATAATACATTGCATTGTGCACATTGTATTAAATAAAATCATTGTACTGCCAAACCGATATATATCAAGATGAACCTATATTGTGCTCTGAGTGGTGTTTTTTTGTAAACAAATTTTTACATCTTGCATGAACTAATTTTAAATACACTCGTCAAAGGTATTAGGAAATACAATTCGTGTTAAATTTAATGACGTGGCGTAATTGTAAGAAAAATGCACTGAACTCGAAAACAAATAAAATGTATCTTGCCAACAATTTCGTTGCCGACGTGTTTTAGTTATTTTTAGACCTATTTTGACACCACTGCATGCGCATTCTACTACCTTTTACCTAGTACTCGTATTCAGAGTACTAGATATTATGCATTAACATGACGAGAAAATGAAATTTAATATAAATATCAGAAAATGAGTTTAATGATTCGGAAATGATGGCGATTAGTCTAATCCAAGTTGATTTAATATTCCTAACAAACATACATACATATATACATACATACAAGTACTTATGTATAGTAGGAACCAGTCATATTGCACGTTTGACTAATTCAATTATTATCAAGTGCAAAGTGAAAGATAAACACGGCCAAGAAGTGTGGGCCATGAACGGCTCGTTAACTAATAATAACAAAAATTAAATTAAATAATAAAAACATTATAATTAATTGCATGCCTAACTAAAAATATTGCAAATAAATTGAAATTATTCATCGCATAGAATGCAAACCGAATGACAGCATGCAGGGAGATTCTAAGCTCGTAGGCAAAATAAATTATTCTCGATGTAAATTAAATAATAAAATGCAAATGCGATATTCTAAAATTGGCTTCATTAGATCATGCCAATATAATTTTGTTTGGGTTTCAGTTTTGTTACGTTATTACTATTTGAATTAGAATATGTTTTTCACATATTTTTTTTTTTTTTTTTTTTCATTATATAATATGTCTTTTCTAAAGAAAGTGTATATGAGATATATTATGTTTGTTTATTACAAAAATAAGTTAATAATTGCAAAATTAATTATTCAAGTCTTCAATCAACAAAAGTATTACTATTAACCAATAATTTTCTTCTTTAGAAAAAATTCTATTACTAGTTTTATTAAGTCTTACATTGATAAGTCATAATTCACATATAAATTTATCAAATTTGTATTCATTTTAAAGTACATAAACTCTTTTACTTCACTCACGCCATCAGTCAATACTCAGCTTAATTTATACATATACATTAAAATTACCCAAATTGAAAGCAATAGTCAAAGATGTGAAAAAAATGAATTAGATTAATAAAATATTATTTAGGCTAGTCTTTGTTGGGATACAAATTTAAATCAAATTTTAGTTTATCATTCTAATCTGAAATTTCGTTGGTTTTTACGTAGAACTTCAAGCGACATATAATAATATAGACGCTATAATACAGTCATATTATCCACTGCCTATCCACTTATAACGAAATTAGACAACATTTCTCCAAAGGACATAATGTCGTTCTTAACTGCTACTCGTCTATGGAACTAAGGTTCCCAAACAAGCCATTTTCCATGTGTGTAGCCTTGCCTTGTCCTGGTGAAACACAATTCCTCTCCTATTAACCAAACCTGGAGATTTCTGGCCAGGGCGATTTCTTCCTTCAGACAATTCAATTGTTCAGGCGGACAGTACAGTTCAAAGTTAAGAGTTTAGTCATATGGGAGCTCATAGTGTATGATAAACCCACTAAATCAATCTGCAAAACCTTTCTGGTCATCAATTTTAGCTTGACCACCGTTTCAGCCGGCTCCTCGTGATTCGACCGCTATCGTTTTAGCTTGTCATTGTTTTATTGTCGTAAGTAACCACCAATCGCATTTCATCACCAAGTACCAACTGCTTCAGAAATGGGTTGTGATTCGATTTTGTTGCGATACAGCAGTAATTCGCAGATAGAAATTCGGTCCATGAGTTTTTTTTGCGTTAACTCTTGTGGCACCCAAACATCGAGCTTCTTTTTGTATCCAGTCTTATTTAAATGGTTCCATTTATTTTTAAAATCTGTATCTTAAATATTTGTCAAGGTTCTTAGTTCATAAACTTTCACAGTGAGAAATACCTGCAGCTTCTGTATATCTGGTTGGAGGGAATAACCAATTTTCTGATAAGGCTATGTACTGTTCGATGACCTTTAAGTATCGCCACGAGTTTTGCCATTTCATGACGAAACATAATAATCTTGCCAGATCTTTCTTACAGCTGCTATATGCTTGGGTTAAAAGAATATTCAATTTTTCGGTAAAGGTGCCGACTGTTGGACGACCTTTAAGTAGCGCCACGAGTTTTGCCATTTCAGTTGTAATTTTACCTAGTTGAACTAGAACTTCCCTGGTGAAAAATACTAATCTTGCCGGGTCTTTCCTCCAGCTTCTATATGTCTGGTTAAAGCAAATATTCAATTTTCCGATAATGGTACCACCTACTTCTCGGTGATAATCCTACTTAGTTCTGTTTTTTTCTGCTATTATTAGTAAATGTTTTGGAGATATGTTTCTGGTTACCTTTAAATAAGATCAGTATTTGTTCTTCTACTGCTGTTAGTATGTAGAATAGTTTGCTTTCCTTATTGACGTTATGCGAATGTAGTTCATCAAAGTACTCCCTGTATATATACATAGAGATGAATAAATATAAAATTAACACCTCCTACCTACAATATAAATTTTACGAAAACAAAAAATCTTTCGCTTCATTTTTAAATTAATTTATTAACTTATAAATTATTTTATTTCAAATTGTTTGTTATTATGCTATTTGTTGTTGCGAAAATTATTGTTTGGCTAGTCTAAAATAAATTAAATATTTGCATTCTGCGTCATTTTCTGTATAAAAAAATTTAAATTCTAGTGACACGCGTACTCATATCAGAAAATTTTCTAAAAAAAGAAACAAATAAAATTAATTTTTTTTTTAAATCTCAAATGAAAACAAAAAGTAGATGCCAAATATTTAAAATTTAAATAAAAACTAAAAAGATAATAATAAAAAAAAAACAATCGAAAATATGTATAAAAACAAAACCAAAAAAAAAAAAAAATTATGAGAAAAAAAATTTAAATCACGTGAGTTTTGTTTCATAAACAAAAATTTAAATACAGTAAATTTTTGTACTGCTATTTTGTTGTAGATATGCAAAAAAGTATGTAATAAAGATACTTTTTTTTGTCTATGACTTTATTTACAATTTATAGACTTTGAGTGTTATAGTCGGTCAACTTGATACTAGTGTCACCTGTAACACAGCTTGTATATTGTGATATATACTAAATAAAAAAAAACAATAATTTTTTCAATAATTTAACCTCTCAGATATTTTGTTCTTAAGATATTTATATTCCTAATAATTTAGATAAAATTCTAATATTAAATTATTATATTCAAATATTATTATATTATATTATTATTATTATATTATGTTATTATTATTATATTAACAGATTATTATATAATTATTATAATAATAGATGTCTATTAATCTAGATTTAAAAATTTTAAAATCGGTAACTATTTATATATAAATTTTATAAATTAAATTTTATCTAATATTCCGTTCAAAAATATTGCCAAATATATAAATAATTTTTTAATTAAACTTTATATATCAAACAATTATAATATTAACTCTATTTAATAAAATAATTAATATATTTATTCCACCCTTATATAATTATACATATAGAATATTTATAAATATTAAATACTTGTATTTATGACCAAAAATTATTATTATAATAATTTGTTATCGGGCTAATTGGTCAAATTTAAATATAAATAAAAAGACACTGATTTATTATTTATATTTAAAAATCGTTTATATTTTATTTCCGATATTTTGACTATCTTCGATAGTCATCTTCAGGAAAACTTCGATAGTTTTCAGGGAAAACTTCGATAGTCATCTTCAGGGGTTTTCCCTGAAGATGACTATCGAAGATAGTCGAAATATCGGAAATAAAATACAAACGATTTTTAAATATAAATAATAAATCAGTGTCTTTTTATTTATATTTAAATTTGACCAATTAGCCCGATAACAAATTATTATATAGAATATTTATAAATTATTAAATATTTAATATTTTTAATTGTGATATAATAATAAAAATATAAATATATAAATATTGTATTTACATAAATATTATAATTTAATATATATCAATTTTTAAGTAAACTTTATATATCAAACAATTATAATATTAACTCTATTTAATAAAATAATTTATATATTTATTCCACCCTTATATAATTATATATATAGAATATTTATAAATTATTAAATATTTAATATTTTTAATTGTGATATAATAATGAAAATATAAATATTTAAGTATTGTATTTATATAAATATTATAATTTCACTTTCACTTAGTTTTTTTTCCAGATGTTTCTCTAATAAAATATTAAATATTTAATATTTTAAGTTTTGATATAATAATGTAAATAATGTGTTTATGTAAATAAGATATTATAATTTAATATATAGTAATATATGCCACTTTCAGATAGTTCTTTTTCTAGACTTTTCTCTAATAAATTATTAATTATTAAATATTTTAAATTTTAATATAATAATATAAATAATGTATTTATATAAATATTCTAATTTAATATATAGTTATATATGCCACTTTCAGATAGTTTTTTTTCCAGACTTTCCTCTAACAGCTCTTCTGCTTGATCTGTTTACTTTTTCTTGAAATCTTAAGCGAAATCAGGTTTCCATCAAAATTTTAACTTTAATTATGTGACATATATTTTGTGTAGCATACATCAAAAGTCCATATATATCGACAGTTTTAAATGCGAACAACTTTTATAGCACTTGGTTTTACCTGCCTTGCCATCTCTCCCTTCGCCTATTGTTTTTAACTTATTTGCATGTTATTTTCAAACACATTTGTTATGCATTTTTTAAAATGTAAAATTTGAATATTTAAAAACTTTCTGTCAAAATAATTGAATCATTTGATGAATTGTTATGAGTTGTTATTAAAAAGTTTCGCTAAATATGCATAAAAGATAAACTAACCAATTGTTACACATTCCCAGTTGCAATTTATTTTTGTCAAGCTAAATTGTGATTTCCTGCTGCAAATTGTTTTATTTACCCATCACTCCACATGACGGGAGTACATATAAATATACATATGTTGATAGATAGGTAAATAGACATATAGATATATAGACATATACAAATAGATATAGTAAAGAAAGGGTAACAAGAATCATTAATATTTTTAAAAAGTTTTTATTTAGTCTTCAATGTTAATTCCATGCACTTTAAATTAGTCTATCAATGATATTGTACATAGGGTTACGATAGGTTCGGTTAAATGTTGTGGTAGACAGTCCAATAGACCAACTTACTTAGCCCATAGGAGTTCTTTGTGTTACCACTATTTAACACATGGCCTTTGTTGTGTTCAAAATCCTTGAAAATAACAAAACTGTCTAGAGCTAATATTTTAATCTAAATACTTGACACTTCTGTGAGAGATCTATTTGATTAATTGACTAAAAAATTTTTGGTATTCTTCTGCAAAAAGAATATTGTAGAATATTCAGTTTAACATAAGATTCTAAAGTAATAAGACTATAACTTAATATATATCTTCTGAATAGATGCCTTGATTTTTTTCTATAAACTTTCGGTCACATTTTGGACAGATACTTTTGTTTAATCAAGACAAGGTGTTCCTTTTAATGACATTATTCTGCTATAAAAATTTATGTTGCATACTAAAATTTGCTCTTCAATTTTTAGTTTAAAAAACACTCTTCGAACATTTTTTTAAGTATGGTCTTGAGTTCCCTCTCTCATATTTGTCTGATCTATTGTCTAACCATATTCTTCGAGTGTGCATTTAAGTTTGAGAAATAAAAAATATTCTAAATAGGCTGCGCATATCAGACTAGAGCATAAAAGCCATCCAAAAGTGTCTATGTGACCATCAGGATGAAAGTGTCGCTCATATTATGGATGTCTGTCTTCCCATTGCTTTTTATACATTAGATTTTTATACACTTATTTTATGCTTATATAATATATATATGTGTGTATCTGTTTATCCACAATTTCGGATCTTAATACATTTTATAAATTGGTACTTGCGATAAGTATAGTTAGTTATAAATATATATTACTTAACACACTGTATCTAAGTATTAATAATTAAATTAATAATAGTTTATATTAGATAATTAATAATTTTTTAATTGTATCGTTTCCATATTATAAATAAAAAAAATGTTGCATAAGTCTTAAAATTAGACAATTTGATTGGAGAGAAAGTTTCATACTATTTATTCTCCCTCTTTGAGATGTCTCGTCGAATTATCAGTCTTGTAATAGGTTTACTTTCAAATCATTGTATTTTTGGTAATTATGCTAAATCTCTCTTTCAACCATAGCTGTTGCAGTTGTGGAGAAAATTATAAAAGTGCCTCCCATCTCCCATTATTTCTGTCCAGCACATGCCCGGCACCGCCTTATCACTTTAGACCTCCCCGTGAATAGCATTAGAAGCCTTGCCCTAAGTTTTAAGTGATTCTAACACTTGAGTTTTTAATTATTCACAATGAGCCTATAGGCCAAAGTGGATCCCTTGAGTTTACCGATAGAATCTACTCACCCAGCTATATATTCCATGAATAACTTACATATGAATAGCATCTATAAGTATTTTCAGAGATAGTATATTTTTAATAGATATAGTATTATTAGCTTTATTTTACTTCATTTTAAATTTGTTATATTACACATAAATTTGTTATATACATATATTAATATATGTATAAATCTTACAACTATTGCATTTTAGCCGTCTAACGACATATATAAGTATAATCGTAATTTATTTGCAATCGAATTTTTTTTTTAAATCATATAAAAATAAATTTATTAAACTAATAGTTTTTTTTTAAATTGTAATTTAACTTCAGTTATGATGATAGTAATTAATTTACTTAAATAGAAACTATTGTATTTGTTAGAGAAAACAACAATATTAAAAATAAAATAATATAATAATAAATTAATATTAAAATAATATCAAAGAATTTTTGTTGTTGTAGTTCACTACTTTTTGAAATCTCTTTATTTAAGTAATAGTAGATAAATTATTTATGTGAATCTATGTGAAGAGTATTTAAGGTGTGGCAAAGCCAAATATGTTTTTTCTTCTTTATTTTGAATTATTTTGTTTTTTTTATTCGTTTTTGTATTTATTTTTTTATTTATTTTTATTTTATTTATTTTTTATTTATTTATTTTTTTTTATTTTATTTTTATTTTTATTTATTTATTTTATTTTATTTATTTATTTTATTTTATCATTTATTCATATTTAATTTATATGAATTTATTTAATTCATATAATTTTATGAAATATCTTTTTGGTTGTAATATTTCATTTATTTCATTTTTATTATTTGTTATTTATTTATATTTTTTTTATATTTTTTTTTATATTTTTTTTTATTTATTTTTTATTTATATTTTTTTTATATAATTTTTTTTTTATATTATTTTTTATAATTTTTATATTTATTTTTTATATATTTATGTTTTTATATATATTTTTTATATTATATTTTTTTATATTATTTTTTTTTATATATATATTTTTATTTTTTTCTATATTTTTTTTATTTATTTTTGTTTTATTATTTTTTTTATTTATTTTTTTGTTTATTAATTTTTTTTATTTATTTTTGTTTATTAATTTTTTTTATTTTATTTGTTATTTATTTTTTTTTTTTATTATTTTTTTTTTTATTTATTTTTTTTTTTTTTTTTTTTAATTTAATGGAGATATCTTTTTGTTTGTAATAATATTTATTTTAATGTGAAGTCCGTTTGTCTTTGAATTATTCAGATTTCTTCAGTTCATTTAAACTTTGGCGATAGTTGGTATTTTTACAAAAGAAAATTGAGACTTTTCTTCGAGAGTTGTTTGAGGTATTATAATCATGTTCACCTTGCTTTCCAAACTACAATCGCAATGCATTGCACTATAATTTTTTTTAGTGTATGTATATCATTAGTCTCGTGAGCAATTCGTTCACTCTAGTGATGCGAACATACCAAACAAGAGAAGTACCTCAAAAGCATTTAAATATTTTTCAAAAATTATTAAATTAAATAAAATAATGTGAAACATAAAAAGAAGCAATACGTTCTTGCATTTTTTTATTTATTTATTTTTTTTTTTTTTTGCTATTCCTAATTTAAAAACAACAAAATAATTGTTAAGCATAACAAACAACAATAAAGACAACAACATGAAAACAAAAATCAGCTGCTGCCCGTCACAGAAGTGTGGAAATGCACAAATTCTATTAGGCGAAAAGCATGAATTAAAAATTATATCACAAGCGAAAACAATAATAAAAACACAATAAGAAAAAAACAAAAAAAAAACAAAAAACAAGAGTTGAGGGAATTCGAGTGTTTTACTCAATGAATATCATATCTCATGCCTTCATACCCATAAGCAGCGTAGCGTTGTCGCTCTCTGTTTATTGCGTTCTCTTTCGTGCTCAATTCGTAAATTAACGAGCCAATTAAAAGCTCTTGCGGTTTGCTCGCTATTTGCCCAAGAAATACTGCGGGAGAGCAGTTGACAAAATAATCGCAGTTGCGCTAATTGTGCTGGGTGCCGCGCGTTGCTCAATAAAGCCGGTGATCGACAATTGAACATTTGCGTTATGCGCCGCAAAGTCCAAAAGTACAGAGCAGTGCACAGAACTTAAATACAAAAAACAAAAACGAAAAGAAAAAAGCATACACATAGAATCTCAAGTTTTAAAAGCGATTGAAATTGTGTTTTGCTCGGTATTTTCTTAAGGAATTCGTGTTCAACAAAACTAAATATCAGTGTAAAATCTTATAAAAAAATAAATTTTCTATTTTTACAGTTGTTTAGTTTAAGAGAAAATTCTACTTTTAACCAAATTAGCTGAAAAATAATACAAAATTATTTAAAATAAAAATACAAAAACAAAATGTGCAAATTAAAAATGTAAAATCTTTACCAAAAATCTAAAAAAAAATCTTGAAAATAATTAATAAATAATTAATTTTTATATTAATTAAAAGTGCTAAATAAATAAATACCTTTTAAGTCCTGTAAAGAAAGAAATTTAAATGTGATAAAAAAGTCAATTTTTAAATTAGTTTTAAGTGGAAATTTTATAAAAAAAAAAAATATATAAATAAAAGTTAAAACGAAACATCATTAAACACAAAAAAAAAGTTATAAATAAGAATAAATAATAAAAAAAGTGTGAAAAAAATCAATATGGTCGGTAAAATTATAGCCTTGCGCGAATTGGATAACTTCAGTCGCCGCAGCAGTATTTACGTCGATCCAGAATGTGAAAAATTTTTTGAAATGCCGCTCTTCATAGCGGCGAGTTCGAATGATATCGCCACCAAATGCCATTGCTGGCAATTCAGCCCAGGTACGAGTATTGCCATACTGAATGCTCTATGTAAATTGCCAGTGATTAATAGAAACTTAATTTGATTTCATGGTGAAGCGCAGTGTAGAGAACCGCGTGACCCCAAAGGTCATTTGCGGTATTTCACAGTGCACTGCACCGAGTTAATAGTCGGTGAGGGAAAACAACAATAGAGACAACAATTGTTTTTGTGACAACTTGAATAATCTACAATAAGTTTAAATATTTGCAAAGTAATTTTAGGTTTTAAGATTACAAATCTACACGTTTAGTAGAAAAGTGTTTACTTAAATATGCACTATAGCGTGGGTTTGAGTCGGACGGAACTGGATATAAACAAGATATTATTGAAGTTTTCTTCTTAGCAAAAGAAAGTTAGAGTAAATACCAAAAAAAAAAAAACAAAAAAAACTGTTTTCAATGCAATTAAGTTTCTTTTGAATCAATGTAATTTATGTTATAACTGACATAACAGAAAAGCCCTATACTCTAGTAGTACCCCTATCTGCTTTATATTACTTAGTGTATTCAATAAATCAATTATACTTTCATATTGTTAATTTTTATTTTTTTAATTTATTATTTAGTGTATTTGTTCAAAAACATAAAATAAAATAAAATATAAAAAAATAAAATATAATAAAATAAAATAAAATATAAAATATAATATAAATATAATAAAATAAAATATAATTAAATAAAATAAAATGAAATTGAATAAAATAAAACAAAAAGAAATTAAATAAATTAAAATTATTATTAGAAATCATTATTAGAAATCAGAAATTTATTATCTAGTTAGTTGGGTTCTAAATCGGAGAGTTGCTTTTTTTGTTCACGTGACGTATGAGTATTGTTTTGTGATTACACATCCAAATAAGGGATTCAAAGTTTTTAAATCAAGTTGCGTGTTTAAAAATGAGATTATTTTGATAAAAACAATATTTGGAATGTCCATTAGGTTTAATAGTTCATAGAGTTCAAAAATGGAATGTCTTAGTGTTTAGTTATATCTTTTTTTTCTTCTTCCCTACAACATCTGCTCCTTTAAAATTAAAGGAGATGCCATTAAATTTTAATTTTTTTCGGTCTAACAACCTGCCAACACTAAAACTCCCTTAAGTCTGCACAGTAGTATAAGAAGTAACAGGAAGTAATCTATTATATGTATAATAATAGTTATAATAACACTTCTAATCGCCTAAATATTAGGAATTAATAACAAAACATTACCAAATAATCAACTTTATCGATGCATATAATTGTTGACAGATGGTCTCAGTACAGATATTTTTTTTAATAAGCCGTGCTGACTTTTGACTGCCCTTGACGCAATAATTATTCATTTCATTTTTTATACATACGATAATTGAATAATTAACTGCTGAAATAGAAATAAAATATAAATTCGGAATATTGTGAATAATCATATGAGGAAAGTCCAAAAGCCCATTTATTTATTTTCCAACATAACTGACTTGGTTCACTATTCCCAATGTAAACACAACTTTTTCTGCTCCTCTACGTATGCCATAAAGATCTTTACACATCCATTTTGAGATAATCTTATCATTTTGTGCCTTTGAGTCCAACTTTTAACTATGCAAACAAAAAAATAATCAGTGGGTGACAGATCTGGTGACTAAGAAATATAAAAAACTAATACGATATAAAATTCCTGCATTTTTTTTAATGGTACGAGTAAAATTGAACCGAAGCAGTAACGACGTGGTGAGCACTGTATGCAGTAGACATCAAGAGGCGTCAGATCCAAATCAGAGATCAGTTTTTTATTAAGTCTTTTTACGTCCAATAACACTCAAAGTATGAAGCTTATTTAATATTTTTTTTTCTTTACGTAAAAAGTAAATCACTAAGTTACGAAATACTTTAGAATATAATAATCACAATAATCAGCGGTGTTGCATATATTTTCCAGCGCTATATCGAGGATGTGACGACCCAAGCGTTTTTCATATAGATTTCGATAGTAGATAGGAAGTGGTGCTACTGTGAGTACACATTTTCTAGCGCTATGTCGGGGAAGTGGCAACGCAAGCGTTTTTCATATAAGTCTCGATAGTAGATAGGAAGTGGTGCTACTGTGAGTATACATTTTCCAGCGCTATATCGAGGATGTGACGACCCAAGCGTTTTTCATATAGATTTCGATAGTAGATAGGAAGTGGTGCTGCTGTGAGCATACATTTTCCAGTGCTATATCGGCAAAGTGGCAACCCAAGCGTTTTTCTTATAGGTCTCGATAGTAGATAAGGAATGGTGTAGCAAACTTACTCAAGGTTTTTGTAGTAACCGGTACTGCACCAAAGTATAAACCAGAAACAAAATATGTAATAGCGTAGACCCAGCCAGGACTGTAAGAACCACTAATGAATATAATGATAATCACTTTGCACTGACAACAAATTTTTGATGAAGACCTCTTAAAATTCATCCATCGAGAAAAAAAGTATTATTTTCTTATTTAGTTGAATTGCTAATTTTTGTTTTCGCGTGTAACTCAACAAAATAATCTAATAATTTTCTTCAGATTTTTGCAGATACGAGAGTCGAAGAATTAAGTACTTCCTTGAATTTTGTGAGGGAAGTGTGCATATATTTAATTATGTTCGCCGGTGGCCAATGGATTTTAATGTTCATTCTATTCTCGGCATAATAAAAGCATTTCCCCTACAAGAATTTGTTATTTTCTTTTTCAATTTTAATGCTAATTTATTGCAAAAATAATAAGAAAAAATAAACTAATTTTTGCTCAGCGTGTATCGAGCGCAGATGTTTGACTGTGGTTCCATTGTGAATTCACTTTAATGTTCTGTGCTCCTATGGCTTTGCACTACTTTAGCTTGGGTCTAATTTCGGTGTATATTTTTTTATTTAAATTGGCAATCAAGCTACGAAATTATTCTCATTATGTGTGGGTTAATTTGTGTACGATAGCTGCCCTAATTGGATTTATTATATCGACTATATATAATATTGCCTTAATTATGTTGTTTATTATTTAACAACAAATAAGCGCAGCATTGCCATTTTGTTGCTATTGCGGTTGAAAATTGCATTATATCGCAAATAATTACTTTTCAAACTATTCTGTGAATTTTGCTTAGTCTCCTTTATTTCGTAGAAATACATTTTATCTGCATATATTTACATTTAATATTTAAAGGTATGAAGTAGTTCTCCCTTTAGTTCCAGGTACTCATAAAAATTGTAGATATATAAGTATAGTGCAAATACAGAAAAGTATCTCATGCGTACATATGTTATTACTGTGCCGTATAAATGCCATTATATACAATATTTTTATGACTTGTATTAATAAAGAAACACACATACCTGAAAAACTTTCTTACAAACTTTGAATTTAAATTTCTTACTAAGTTATAAATAAAAAACTGTTAATGATAATTATTATTACCAATGACAAAACTAGGGTTGATGTCATTCTGTGTGGTAAATTCATGGTATCACAACTCCAGATTTTCGTCGTAGAATTATTCTTTCTAAAATAATTCAACGTAATGAAAATGATTAGGGCCTGAAGAAATTAATTGAATCTTACATGGCGAATATTTTTATAAGGATAACACACAACGGTGTGTTATATATATTTTTTTTAATTTATTAAGCTTATTTTCAAGCCTTTAAATCTGTCAATCACTTCATCAAAACTTCATAACTTTTACCATATAGTCTTCAATTGATAGCAGAGCCAATTTAAAAACTTTTTTATAATCTATGGTGAATCATTAATGATTCTTGATCAATGATAGGCTTTATAAGATTGAAGCGTGTGCTGGAAACGCTTAAACAAGAGAAATCTCATATGTATGCAATGTTCTGTGTTGGTCTTCCAGTCCGTCAATCTGTTGATGATTTCATCAAAAACAATAACATTAACAGTAAAGATTTCAATTGATTACAGGGCCAATTTTGATACCGTTCAATAACCTGTGGTGGATCAACAATGATTCTCTATAAGTTTTATGAGCCCGTGTTACAGCCTGCCAATCTGTTAATCACTTCATCAAAATCAATAACTTTAGACGTATCATTTTTAACTGAATACAAAGCCAATTATTTATAAAGTAAATAATTGTTTATGAAACTTTTGAGGTTGATATAATAGTTAAATAAGCGATAAATCTCAAAATCTCTCGATTTCAAGCCTACAGACCTGTTAATTAATTAATCAAATCAATATCCCTTTTTATTTAATCTAGGCACAAATAAAAACTCTTAACTGAACTTCGTTGGAACGTAAATATATTTTTATCATTTTTATTAGACTGAATCGTTAGTTGAAAACGGGAAAGTAAAATAAATTCCATGTATAAAATATTTTTTGTGGTCTTCAAGTCTCCCAACTTGTTAATAATTTTATCTAAATTAAATCTCTTAACCAAAACATTTATAATTGATAATAGAACCAAATAAAATAGCTTTAACTGGTCTATATTGGATCGTAAATAATTCCTTCTGAACTTTATGATGTTCAAATGCGAGCTGTATACTCAAAAGAAAACAAATTCTAGGCTCTACAGAAATTCATATTGTTCGACTTAACCTATTTGTATAAAAACTCATTTAAATTGCATTAGATAGGAAGTCATACCAAGCATACTAAGAAGATAGTATTGAAATGACTATATGTCGAAAACATCTAATCACTAGCTCATTTAAGGCAATATTTCTAAAAACTGGCAGCAAAGGTGCATCATTATCTGATGTTTTGATCCATGTTTGCTAGCTTTAAGTATTTTTCAAATCTTGGTAGTGTTTTAAAAAGCTCAGAGCATAAAAGAAACCTTTCGATTTGAACATAGTTTTGCATACATATCTAGTTTGCTAGATTGATGACTTGTTAATGTTATTAGTCGTTAAACAGGTATTATACTTGACTTGCGTGATTTTATTGCACGAATATGTGGTTTAGTTATAACACTGAGAGGGAAATAATGTGTATGTTAGGACAACGTATAAGTGTACGGAAACAGAATTCATGCAGAAAACTAACTCCGTTACTTCATCTTCATATCGGGGCTTCCTAATACTGCTGAAATAGAAGCACAATCCTATATATGTTGGAACAAGATTTACGTAAATGAAATAGAATTGAAGCTAAAATCTATCTCATTGTCTTTATCTTGTTTTGTAACCTTTTTTTTATTTGCAATTTTTTATTTTTATATGATCTCTCTGGGTTTGGTGCTACTCGTTGCGCTCCATACACCTCGCATAGCCGGTGGTAACGAAAAGGAAACGACCAACTTTACAACCAAACACTTTATTATTAAATTTTAATACTAAGAGCAAGAAAGCAAATTTAAGAAAAAGAACACTAATGTATTATATGATATGATGTATGATATGATATCAAATTAATTTTTCGACTCATAGTTGTTAAGTTAGATATTTTTACATTGAAAAAAAAATTGCTACATAATGTTATTTAAATAAATGGCATATATTTATCGAATTTCATAAATAAAATAAAATATTTACAATTTATAAATACTATTCTAAGTTGTTATCAACACTTAGAACCCATACAGTTACACTATTGGTTTTTCCCTAACTCTCTTGATAGATACCAACGACCTTTTTAATAACCTTTTATGCCTCAATATTTATGACATCCAATTTGATTGGCTATGATTTCTCTGATGGTGTGGAAATAGATACTTTGTGTAGTAAGTGTATAATGTTGGTTATATGCCAATATGTATGACGAGTCCAGCCTCAGTTGTAGAATCTAATTCAAAGTAAATAAAAAAAATTTTAATGGAACTATAAATATATAATGGAAATATGTTATATAAACTATAAACGTAGAAGGTTCTACACGATGTGTATTAAAAATGAATGGCTCATGCCCTTCTTACCAAATAAAAAATTAGACATTAACCTATAGTATTGAATAAGACGGTCATACTTACAAATTAAATTTGTTTTCTTTCTGTAATCACTCTTAATAGACCTACCTATCTGTTTATTGGTGGTACAAAAATCACTTTTCAAAACCCCAACACAGTAAAGTCATGTGCTCTAAGAATTTAGCAATACTATGTTTCTTCTTGATATTTTACTGCTTCAAACTATTTAATCTTCTATCAATTGTTTGTTTACTTCGCTAAGCAGATATATAAACAAAACAAAATAATTGTAAATAATCTACATATTTGTTTAAATAATTTAATCGTTTATTATAAACAAATTTTGCAACGTTTGATAATATTGCTTAAATAGAGAATGGTGGCGGGGGGAAACCTTCATTCGGTTGGCTTGCCTAATTTCAATTAATTCTTTCATTATTTTTTATATATATATTTAATTTACGTTGCAATTATTTTGAAGTAGCCCAAACCAGACAAGACCCATATAATGCAGATTTTAATCTATTTTTACTTAATTAATGTACATAATTAAATTAAATTTTTTTTCTTGTTTTTGATTTTTATTTTAACTTATAATTTTGGTTTTTTTATTAAGAACATTTAAAAAAAATTAAATAATTTAAAAGATTTATTGAAATATGTTGAAGAATTTTTATAAGTGTTTGCTTCTCTGTGAGCTGATTTAATCGAATTTTAATATTTTATTTTTTAAAATGCCATAATCAGAGGTAAAAAATAGATAAAACTTTAAGGATTGCCAAAAAAAATTAATTAAAATAAAACCATAAAAAATATTTATGTACAAATATATAGTTTATTTGCAAAACAATGTATATAGCTTCAATATCTAGAAAAATTTTTCTTTTCCACCGAAGTTTAACAAACCTTATTGTTAACAAAAAAAAAAATGAAAAATTTTAATAAATTTTATAAATTTTATTATGATTGAACCGATTTAGGTGTGATGTGTATTTTTTAATTATTAATAATACAACAAATAATCACAAAAAAAAAACAATACAAATTTTAACCATTTTTTTTTTGTATTTATATCGGTTTAGATGTGTTATATATATTTTAATCAATAATAGTTCAGATACATATTCCTACAAAAAACAATTTTTCCTTTGTTGTCAATATAACCGTTAAGCAACTAAACTTATACTAAATATAATATAATTTATATTTAATTTATATTAACATTTTCTTTATTAATATATAAATAAAAAAATATTTTTTTTTATAATAAGCTTATGACATGCAGTTTATAACACTACAACTAGTGTCAAGAAAACTATCATATATCATCATATACAAATATATATAAGATATATGATATATGCTATGCATATATTTTAACTAAGGTTTGGTAGGTTTAAAACAACCTACCAAAAATATAGGCATATTTCTATATTTTTGCCCTACGATTGTTAAAATCCTGCTTCCCTTTTTACATGTGTAAAAAGCTTCCTTTTGTTCTTTCCTTAGCATTTGTTGAGATGTTGAGATCTATCTACATCAATATTTACATCATTTAGGTAATATAGCATGAGACTTTAACAATATTTCAAAGAATTTTATTTTGAAACCATCTTTTAAATATATTGACTGTATAATTTATTTATAAATTATAATATTATTCAATATGAAGAGTTTTGTTCATCGTCCGATAAGTGAATCTATATGGATGACGTTACCAAAAGTTAAATATAACTTCCTCCGTGACGTCTCCAACCCCAGCACCTTCTCCGCGAATCTCGTCCAAACCTTGCACTACAAACCTCTTCAATATCTCACCTTATACTTTGATGAGCGGAATTCCGTTATTCCCATCATGCCTCTCTACAACTGCAGTTCTCGTGAGCTGGTCAGAGAGACTAGGTTATATATATAGCTTTCGCTATATATATATTTAAACAATCGATAGCAGTGTAGATATAATACAAGTCACTATAGTATTTTATCGATCATAATATACGATTGTAGTGATGTTTTCAATAATGTCGATTGTTACTTTTTTTTGATGACATTATTTTTCGAAATATACAAATATATAATTACTTTCCACTTTTGCCCAGCCTATGTTCAGTATAAGAGGCTGCTCGAAACCTTTGACGTCAAGCGAGGCTTTATTATTATATAGAACTCTTAGTATCTAACTCCATAAAATTTATACTGATATTTAATATTGGATTTTTTTATATATATAAGTTTTCGAAATATCTATCTCCTATTGTAGACCAAATAAATATAATAAGCACTAACTATAGATTATTTTAGTTTATTAGGAACTATGAGTTTACAATAACTTACCTGGATCTTAAATAATAAAACCAGTGTATTTACATGTCTACCCAATAAAGAGTAATTTGTCCAATTTTAGTATTTACTTTTTATAACATTCGGTAAATAGTTTTTAGTAGTTCGTTCCGAAGCGAAGTAATTGTACTGCACTGCGTATACTTAACATATTTGCCTGTATTATTTCTAAATAAACATTCGATCATTAAAGCAAGACTAGTTGGCATTTTTAGTGTTTGATTTTATTACATTTTATATTATTTTTTACTTTAAATTTTACAATACTTACATTTGCTTATAGTACATTTAGTTGATTTTATTTACGTCATAAAAATTAAATTGAGCAATTGATATAAATGAGAAAATAAAGCGAAATTAAGCAAAACTGCATATTGCAGTATTTAAATTATGCAAAAATGCTTTAAAACCAAATCGTGTGGAAAACTAGAAAACGTTGCAAAAATTAAAAAAAAAAATAATTAAATTAATAAAATAAAAAATGAATAGAAAATTTTATGTATTTATAAAGCATGTTCAAAATTACTAGAATAAGTTGTCGCTATTAATTTATACTTTTTAATTTAATTACATGTAATTAATGCTAATTGCTGCCTACGTTGCGGGTTAGGTTAGAGTAGGTTAGGGCGAGCTTCAGTGCTTGGCTGACGGGTTTCGTGAGTAGGTAATTTGCTATAAAATAACTGCTAATCCTAAAATAGAACGTAAACAGCGCATCTTGAAATTTCTACTATTTCTACACATTTAAAAAATAGAATTTAATTTAGAATTTTGTTTAATAATAGTTCGCAGTTATGCCGTAACATCACCAAAAAAAAAAATTCAGATTCTTAAGACAACTAAATAATATGGAAATCGAATGATAATCTTTCGTATTTATTTATGGTAGCAACATTCTCTATGAAAGTTTTACTTAAACCATTACTGGTCTCATGTTGTAAGTGACCTTTAAGTCGTCAAAAGGAATTTATGAAATCTCTCAGTATTCCCACTATATGCATCTATTCATCTGATTGTTATGAATTATATGTTTAATGCACCTTCTTAGTAGCATAGAACTGCGGTTGCTGGCAGGTTAGCTATTAGTCTCTTTAATCTGATTAAAGAGACTGAAGGTTGGCTATGCTTAAAAGCGATTAAACTTTCTAATTATATTCTCTGTGATTGATGGGCTTGGATCTCGATTAGGAAGTGACTGCTAGATTAAAAGTTTCTATCCTAAACCGATATTAATATGTTCTCAACAGTAGATATATTAGTTATTTTCTGTTCAGTTGAAGTCAATAACTTAAACAAAAAATCAATTATTTCTATAGATTGTTATAAAATTATTTATTTTTTTGTTTTATTTTAAAGAATACGAAATTGTATGATTAAAAATTTAATGTGGATTTTTAAAGATCTGATTAATGACGATATTTTAACGTATGCTTAGCTTGGGGCATGTTATTAGAATGTCTAGTAGCAGTGTGTATATATGGGACCTATTAGACAACAGTACAAAAAAAAAAAAGATTACGAAAAAATAGAAAGTCGATGTAGAAGAGATTCGCTCGATAGAAACGCTTAGAAAAATATAATTGGAGAAGCAGTGGGTCATCGAGAATTGTGAACGTGTATATATAATTTATAATATTTTTATAATATATATAGTTTATTAATTACAGTGACTTGCAATGTAGAGGTTCATTTTAAATGGTTGTAGAGTTATTACGCTCTTCTAGAAAAGTTTTTCTGTAAACATATCGAGTATATTGAATATTGTAGCTCTTTGTTATTAATATTATAACAAAATTAATAATTTTTAACATGTTTATTTTTCTTACATTGCCTTTTTAATTTAATTATCTTTTTTTATTTTTTTTTCATTGTATTTACAAATAATTGACATACATTTGTATTTTTATCATTTCAAAACATGATTAAAAAAAGGATCGTTATCAAAACTACTTTAGGTGTTCTTCTATAGGTTTAAAATTATTATTGTATATATATATATATATAAATATATAATTATATATTAAATTTCAATATAGCTTTTGTTTACGATTATATATTAAATATATAAGCAATTTTATAAAAAGATTTCTTGGGTTTAAGAGTAATCCCCTGTGTAGGGTTTAAAATTTCAGCAAATGTATTTATTACATATGAATAACTTAAAGTTTATATCACTATTATACATAATTCTGTTATCTTCTTATTTTATATTGAAAATTCATAGATTTTATATATAACTAGTCCGTTTTTAATACATAAGTATAATATATATGTATGTTATGATTATATATTTTAATAAATAGCAATATGTATAAATTACATTAAAATACATACAAATACATACATAAATATTATAATAATTATAAATAAAAAAACATTTATGTATTGCATTATTGAAGTCTTGTTGTAGGCATTTCCGTTATCGAATTATTGCATTAACTGTCCGAGAAACCCATTTTTGATAACTGAATGACCGGTAATTTTCGTCATGATATTTTATCTAATCCCAAAATGATCAATCATGTATAATAGCTCTTCTACCCTGAATTTTGCTGTTTAATCAGTTTTTGCTATCTTTTCTTGCTTTTATCATTCCGTTTAGTGAAAACTGTATCAAATTGAAGTTGTTTACATAATAAATTCAATTTGTTATAAATATTTTCAAAAAAAAAAAAAAATTACCAATCGATCAGCAGTCAATAAACTAAATCGACGTAATCATGTAATCAATTTAACTAAAATACTGAAGAAAAATAAAAAAAAAATTGTATATTTAATATACTTTAAGAGCGAAAGAAAGGCAAAACGTAAATCTCAAGTCCAAATAATTATGAAAAAGCAAAAATTAGGAATAAAAAAAAAATTTATTAAAAATAAAACAGTGACAAAATGTCAATAATGATATATAACAAATACTTGTAGAGTTCCTACGTAAATGGAAATAAAATATTATTAAATTTTTTAAAAAGGTTTTTAAAAAATTGTCAACTACAACAACAAAAATTCTTTTTATATTATTTTAATTAATTAAATTTTTGGCTGACCACACAGCTGTTTCGAGTATTGCCAAATACCCATCATCAGTAGTCTGGGAAATAATTTTTGTATTTAATTGTTCTTAAATAATTTTTTGAGACTATAAGTACGAAAAATCTAACATGTGCCCTGCCAAATTTGAAGCTCAGAGTCAGCGCACCTTAACCAACTGACGGTAGTCAAAACTACGGTTTTGACGTAGTTAACATTTATGTTCGTACATTTTTCTGGAGTTTTGTTAATTCATTTGCTATGTTTATTTTTATTTAGTGTTAATTTGTTAAAATTATTACGATTTCTTATTTATGTTCTATATTTTAAATGTTGTTTCTATCAATTTAAGTCTGTTTAATATTTCGATATAGTCATTGATGAAACTTTATTTTTTATACGTTTCTATTATTAAATTATTCTCAACTAGGTAATATCAATTCTGTCTAATATATTTAATCGATTTTTGAGTTTGATTTCTTCATTTTTTTTATTGCTCTACATACAATGCTACACTTGATAATCGATATTTGGTTTATACCAAGCTACTTGTATAATTAGTAGGTAAAATAATCTCGCTTTAGGTTACATACGATATTTGCAGCAATTTAATAATACATAGATGTATTTACTCAAAACCAAGATTTTGAGCAAGGCATAAGCCTTGCTATATGATATTGTCTTGAATTAATTAAAATTGACTTTTAAGTTTTTCTGTCTTTATATAATTCAGCTTTTAAATTATATCATTTAGTATATAATTATATCATATATAACATATTTATATCATATATTTATATTATATTATATACATAACAGATATATCAGTCTGTTAAATTATTTTACTTAAAATATATCTGTCTGACTAATATGTCACTCTGCCTCTTTAATTATTTTACTTAAAATATACGAATACGCGGACAAACTAACCAGGGAAGGGGTAGCCACACCGATGATGGGGCCGGAACTTTTGGTAGACTAGGATATAGTACGCTCCTTTCTCTCATAAAAATAAAGGAGAACTAAAATAAAAAGGGTCACTGGAATAATATACCAGGAAAAAAACAATTCAAATCATTTATTGGTGTCTATAACAATAAGCGATAGCAGGATTGCATGAACTTATCAAAAGAAAAACTTAGAATCATCACAGGAATCCTAACAGGGAACTGTTAACTAAAATACCACCTTAGGAGACTGGCTATGCAAACTGTAGATTCAGTGAAGTGAATGAGGATTTAGCCACACATGTGCTATTAGAATGCCCTGCGCTATTGCACATACGGAATAGGCTCCTGGGAATGTATTATCTTTTGAAAGAGGCAATAAAACTCTGTAAAGGTTCTATATTACTGCTTATTGACGCAACAGTGCTTAGAGACCTACTCTAAACCTAGAAGGGGACACAAAAGACGCAGTGCCACATCCCCTAACAATAATAATATATCTGACTGATATATCACTCTGTTAGCTTTAATTATTTTATTTAAAATATATCTGTCTGACTGATATAATTCCTTAAATTTTTAATTCGTTTATAGTAACTATAAACAACTCTTATAGAAAGTGTTTCGTCATATCTGATCTCAATCAGATAAAAGATATAGCACAATATTTATAAAAAATGTGTATATATAGTAAAAAATAAAGTAATCGATCAAGTAAAAAAGTAATTATTAAAAATTTTGAATATTATAATAATAATCGCATTGACTATGAGATGTTCAAAGGACTTTAAAATTAAATTGGAAAAAAAAACCTTAAAATTGTTTATGAAAGAAGGTTGTAAAAAGATTTCTATTTTAAACTAAAATTTATAAATTTTAAAATAAAATATATTGTATTTAATTCGTAAAGCCAATTATGTCAAAAATTTTATCCAGCTTTGACACGTTTGGTTAATACAAGCGAAGTCATTGTTTCTAATATGACAGCTTCAAAATTCTAAATATGGCATTTGCAGTCCAACAATTATATATGGACAATATACGATATATGAATCAACAAATAATGCCAAAGACCATTGATAATAAGTATTTAGCAATACTCCAAACAACTGTATGACTACCTAAAAAATTCTATTAAGTGTAAATAAAAGAACGACCTATATTAATAATATTTTGTGGATAAAAAAATATTTTGAGCATTCTCTATACTACGCATGGATTATATATAAATAGTCTGTGCACGATATCGTAAAGTCCAGTCTGTAATATTTCTAGTAATTCGTCAGATTTTTATTAATTTCTTGCAATCTTAATGGTTTACACATTTTTATCAACTTTGTATATATAAATATTTCTCATATATATAGCATCACTCATATAAAAGTGGATGACCTATATAAATGTGGGCCTGCGTCAAAACTAGAATTTTTTCTTTTTTTTAAGTCATTGACAAAACAATAAAATAAATTGTTTAAACAATGCTATTTACTTGAAAACTAATAATATTTTGTGATTTTCCATTAATTTTTCTGATAAAAAATGTATTTAATGCTTATTAATTTATTAAAAGTACAATTATTTTTTTTTTCATTCATTTATGTACTTTACCACTTTAAAACGGTTATCTTAATTACAATCAAAGTTGTAATTAAGTACTTTTATCATAATGAATTGTTTACAATGAGACTCAGTGTAGTCCGTTCGCAGTCAAGTCCATTCCTCACAGTCCTAAAATAGCCACAAAATAAAAGTATTCATATGGATTAAATATCAGTCTATTGATAAGTTAAGGTAGGGTACTCTGTTATCAGTTCATAGGCAATGTTTTTACTTAACATACTTTATATGCACTGATTGCATACCGTCTGCAAACACAGTTCTTTTAGCGACTAAACATTTGCAATAAAAATTGTGTTTAAACACTCAAAACTAGCTTCAGCTACGACTCCTAACCTTGTTTACAATCTCTCGGTATCTAGCATTAATGAGCAGAGTAGCAATGAACGACCTATCCCAAGTAAAGTAAACTTCTGATCGTCCGTCGTACGTGCAAATACTGACTCGAACATTTGTAGAATTAATTTTAATTTTTTTTTGAATTCTATTTATTTAAATTTAGTTAATATTTATTTTTGTTTTATTTATCTCTGCTAATACTGGTATATTTTTATGTTTATTTGTTTTGCTTTAATGTGTGTTGTTAATAATTTATTGTTTATTTTGTTTGTTGTTATTTGGAGAACATATTAAATATAACCTGTTTGATATATGTTTTCTCTCATTCCAGGCAAAGAACCTGCCCTACGTTCTTTCACTGAAATTCAACAGCTTCTACAACAGGGCAAAAAACGTGAGGTGAAAAATATACTCCGAGAAAATTCTTGGCCTATTAACTCTCCTATACGCTCTCAATTATGGCCGGCATTGTGTGCTCAACATCAGACCAAGCCAAATATGTTGGACGGCTTCTACTGGGAAATGGTACATCAGGTAAAGGCTTTGTAAATCTATTTGTTACAAAAAAACAATAACAACAACAACTGCACTACTTTAAAACTTTAAAACTTTTATTTAATAGGTTTTTGGCACTACAGAATTATCGGAGAAACCTATTATGCTACCGGCTTTTGTTGATGCCGGTCATTGCTTGCCGTATCATTTAACGCGCACAGGACGCGCTGTCGCTGATCGCATTGTTAATGTTTTGGGTTATGATTGCCCTGATATAACCTACAGTCCAGTATTGTATCCAATTACATCGATTTTGTTGCATTTCATGTCAGGTTAGTGTGTGATCATATGATATTTCATTTGTATATGTGATATTTTCAACCGAAATTAATCTGAAGTGTTCAAAGTTGAAATTATAAATTAAAAAAAAGTAAAAGCAGTTCGTTTAGATTTTTATTTTGCCGATAATGTCGCGCATAACAGAAAGAATTTCTGAGTGCAAACGAAAACTCGACATACGAAATGTGCAAAAATCTCGTATTTGATTCTTTATACCCAATAAAAAATTTTATAACGAGTTCATTATTCTGCACTTAACCAAAAATATTTGCCGTTGACGTCATATCGTGTGTGAACATACTTTTTTCTGGGATTTTAATCGTTTTATTACATTTTCATTTATTTTATTTAATTCATTTTATATGTTTTGCAGGGATTAGGGTAGCGTAGCAAAGATATGTATATTAAAAAAAAACTTTCCCTAGAATTAAAACAGTTTCTTTTACAAATCGCACAACTTTTTGACCTCAAGATCTCTGATATCGCTATTTTCAGAAAATAAAAAGACCCGTATCTCAGGAGAAAATGTTGTAAGTTTTATTCCTAGGACCCATGGGTTTTGAGAATTCACATTGTAGACACATTTTTAAATGGCTATATCTCAGGCTCTATTAACGGTAGGAACTTGAAATTTGCTGCGTTTTAAAGATAATTGAATGAGTTTTTAAGAAATTGCTTAAACAATTAAAATTGTTTATATTTAAGTACTAATATTAATCGTGAAATTTAAAAATTTTCAAAACTCATGCCCAGAATTTTCATTTTTTATATATTATTTCTATTAAAGTTAATAATAAGCACTATTTAATTTGAGGCTATTCTCTTGAAAACAGAAACGCACAGTAGATTAAAACTCAATATCTTTCGATATCTAACAAAAGGCAGTGATTATATTATTAAGCTGTTTTCATAAACAGAGAGTAGTCCTACAATATATAAAAAACCCCATCTTGAGGATCCCTATAAGTTATGAGAAATGTTTATCAGAAGATTTATACAATTTTCGAAGAAAATAAATTAATTGATGGTACGTGTGAACCTTTTATAAGAAATTCATTAAATAAATCAAACTCTACACAAACAAAGAATAGTGCCACAATTCATGGAGAACCCTATCCTGAGGATCCCGAAGAGCTATTAGAAATTTATATCAGTAGCTTTATACAATTTTTAAAGAAAATAAATTGGTTGATAATACAAGTAATCTTTTTATAAGAAATTTATTATATAAATCAAACCCTACACTAACAAAGAGTAGTGCCACAATTAATGGAGAATCCCGAAGAGGTATTAGAAATTTATATCAGTAGCTTTATAAAATTACAAAGAAAATAAATAAATTGATGGTACGAGTAACCCTTTAATAAGGGATTTATTAAATAAATCTCTGTATATAGGCAATCGGTAAGAAGTGAGACTGAAGAAGTTTTCTTAAATTTCACATTACATATTCTAACGGTATTGAAAATAATTAGTTTTAAGATAACTTTTCACATATAGGTTTATACATACTTTTAATTTAAAAGCAGAAATAATGAAAATTAAAACACAAATAATTTGAGAAAATTTAATGTTCAAAAGATCGTCAAAAGTGCATCGTTTTCTTTGCTGAAAGCGCACATTTACTAACATTTATAATTTTAAACTTCAAAACAAAAACCCTATATTTTTAGTAAAGTGCAACGCACTGCCATAAAATTTTCGTGCTGCGTTTTCATTATGCAAATAAATGCATTTACGTTTTTAATTTTACTTCAGAAAATGCAAATACTTGATAATTAAATTTAAAACAAAATGATATTGGGGAGGAATTTTAAGACGATATATATTTACTGTAGACCCGATACATAGGTAGACGTAGGGAATGCTGCATAACAATTTAAAATTATTATTGTTTTATATGCTTCTGTGTTATTGTTAAAATTTTTATTAAATATATTTTCTATATGGCTGACTTAATTGGGTGTGGGTGAGCATTCGTACTCTCATATAGTATTCCTCCTTTTTATCATATACCTTCTCGTTCTCTATAATTTTAATTTTTTTATTGTATAATATGTATTAATTTATTATATATTCTTCATGTGTTTGTTTACTTTTAATTGAATGGTTTTTTTATTTTACATATATTATCTTTTTAAAATTTTAAAAAAAGTTTCTGTTTATTACAGTTTATAAAACATTTACATTATAAATTAGTGTAAATTACTTTAGATAAAAAAAACCCAGATTAGGAGACCATAAGAATATACTTTTATACAAGTGAGTTCCCAACAGTCGATTGATGCCTTACAGTTCTAATTTTTATCTCATTTTTCAAATTAATTTCTAAATATAGAAATACCTCTTATATTAGTTAAATAAAGTTATCAGTTACTTTATTATATTTAGTAAAAGATAAATTATTTATCCGCTTTATTTTAAGAATTTAGAGGAATGTATAATATATTTAATTGAACTTGGTAGCTATAATTATCATTATGACGTTTAGTGAATAAATAATTATGTATGGAACTTTTCTGAAATATACAAAAATGGGTACTAAAATTCCTTTGATAGGACTCTAACCTATCTGCGGGATTTCCATTCCACAACTTCACAGTTTCTGAAAATTTCTTTACATAGATTTATGAAAAATATAGTGTGGCCACAATTCTATTTTTAATCTTTTCAGTTCTACTTTCGGAAATATTAAGTACATCTACTAATTATTTCCATTTAGTGACTTAGCTGTCGGAAGGTCTCTAGTTTGAAAACGTTTTATATATCTGTATTATAGGCTTCCTGATCACTGCAATGTTTTTCAGATATATTCGGTTACTAAAAAAGAAACTTAGAGTTTGTTTTGTAATGTGAATTCTATTACATAAAAATATATACACTTTATTAGACAGACAATTGCTTTTATAGTCCTTGATTTAAGTCCAATTTACATTTACGACGGTTTTTGACTGCTATACACTTTTGAACAAGATATTGACACCGTTGCAGGCAGTTGTAATGCGGGCTGTCTCATTTACTGTTTCATAATACTAGCATTATGAATATTGTTGATGAAATCTTTCTTTATTGAGCAATTTAATATAAAACTAGCGGATTTAACGATATTCAGGTATCAAGTTGATTCCATTTTATTAAGATGAAATCTAGCAATCTGAATAAGATGCCCCGTAAAGCTATTATTTTCGTAGTAAGTTTATTGATGTATCGCAACCGTGCTTAAAAATTAAATCTTCTGTTAAATGGTTTCTGTTCCAGTTTTGAAAAAGATGTGGGCAGTGCCTCAAGTCTGTTTCGTCATTGTCTAATTGTAAAGAAGATAAAATAAACACCATTAATCTGCATGAACTCACTTTTTAAAGGATCAAGACCTCGTTTTAAATAGCATTTTTAACTATGCCAAGCATCCGTCTAAGGAGATCTCTGGGATTATCAGTATATGTGAACCTAACTTAATTAAGCCTAGATGTTTTTATTTTCTTTGTTTAGTTTAAGTATAAAATATATAGTAATTTAATTTCCACAAACATATCTATTAAAAAAATTTTCCATCTCCATTATAAACTGTTTTAAAGTTCACTACATGTATATATATGTAATATAAATATACATGGGCGTAGGCAAAGTTGATAGTTCTTTCAATCTATCTAATCTGTCTAACGATACACTCAAATAAACATTTCATTATACTTCATAAAGAGAAGGCGGCCTTAATATAATACACCCTAAATATGATGGATGCATTATATTTCACTGACGAAAGTAAGGACGTGTATATAGCAATAGATAAATGATATAATAAAATCACATCATGTAATATATATATATATATCATATAATATAATATTTGATTTTAATTTTTTTTTCTTGTTATACTCGTCAGTGTTTATAAAGGAAAATTTTTAAAATATGGCCTCCCTGACCCGATTCTAGGTTGCGCCCATGTGTATATAGAATGTTTGTGATCGTTTGTTTATATTTTTGTTGTTGTACCCATAAAAACTAATCAAGATAAGTTTTTGCTTTATTAATAAAAACAGTTAATTAAAAATGTACACAATTCTAATCGCCGACAGATAAGCATTGATAAGTCAATCAGCTGTGAGGTGCAGTATGTTATAGTTCTGTATTCCAGCTGAACTTTTGAACACAATGAGAACTATTTACAAAGTACTATAAAATATTTAAGAGTGATTTAAAAATAAATCCAACTGATTATAAAATGTGTCATAAAATTAATTGCTTGTGCTAAATATTCTAAAGTGATATAAACTACTTTTTTATAAAAAATAGTATTAGCCGCAGTAATAAGAAAAGAAGCTTCCAAATACTGTTAAAATTAAAAGGAAAAATTATATTATATGTGTGTATTTTTCTAGAATAAAGAATTTAAATCAAAAAATTTTTTTAAGGTATATTGTATCAGTCGAAGAATTAAAACTCGGTTAAGTAGGCTCAATACTAAAATTTTTCTCAGAGAGTATTTTAGATCTTTAGGTTTCAAAGCGAAAACCGTTCATAACAATAATACAAATTTGCAGACCTGAGTATTTTTTATAATAATTAAAATATAAATTGTGAAATTTATATTTTCAATATCAAAGTTCCTAAGAACTACTACAGATCAGAGTATAACATCATTGAATATAATGTGACCATTAAACATATTCACTTACCTTTTGTTATCACTTAATTTTTCTCTCATACTTCTCCATTAGTAAAAAATTTCCTATTGATATTCGTAACCAATCTCATGCAGGAGATGTCATGTCAAATCTTATCTTTTTTAAAATCTCATTTATAATTTTCCATATATTATTGTATATTTCCTATATATTAGTTAAGCTACAGGGCTTAGATCTGACAATTTCAGTATTATCAGATGAAAATAATTTTTCAATTAAAAAATATAAGAATTTATATATTCTAATATATTCGAATAGCTATAAAAAATCTGTTGGTGTCGACAGCCAACGGCCGTGTTGATCTACAATAGGTCTCCATTTGTGCTTTTCGACAATGATTAATGTAAATAATCCTGATGCCAGCATAATGTTGTTGTTTGTGAATGAATGATGATTTCGTGGAGTTACATTAGACCGACTCAGAGCCACGATTTCGCAATTAATTCAAAGAACTATTTTCTAAACTTTTTCTACTGTTTCAATAAAATTCAATTTCAAATAAGAAAATTAGAAAATTTCAAATGTTCTTAATGTTTTGTGAATGGCTAAACATATCATGGGCTGACATTCGATTGATGGGCTAACATTCGATTATAGTTTGGAAAATTTAAAGTTAATTCGAAGCATTTTTTTTATTGTTACCATATTTCAATGGAATTCAATTTTAAATAAGAAAATATTAATATATTCAATCTTTCTTTGTGAATGGTTGAAGACTCTGTTGAGCGACTTTATATTCGAGCGACTCAGAGCCATATTTTCGAAAATTTGAAAATAATTCAATGAAATAATATGTATAATTTTTTTGTGTAGTTTCATTAAAATTTAATTTTAAAGAAGAAAGTATTGTTATGCTATAGAAACTCTTTCTTTATGAATAGATGAAAATTTTGCAGGTACACAATCGAGGAAGTTGGCGCTATGATTTCGAAAATTTGAAAAGAATTTAATGAAATAATTTGTATCTTTTTTATGTTGTTTCATTAAAATTTTATTTTAAAGAATAAAAATTGTTGTGCTCCACATAGTCTTTCTTTGTGAAAAGAAGAAGATTTATGGGTTAACAATCGAACAATGTGGAGCCATGATTTCAAATATTTTAAAGTAATTCAATGAAATAATTTCTGTTCTTTTTTCTGTTGTTCCAATAAAATTGAATTTGAAATAAGAAATTTACTTTTAAAGAGGAAAATGTTTTTATGTTTCAGAAACTCTTTCTTTGTGAAAGAGGGTGCAGGATTCACAATCGAGTGACTTAGAGCCATGATTTCGAATATTTTAAATTAATTCGATTAAATATTTTCTGTATTTTTCGGTTGTTTCATTAAGATTTGATTTTAATGAAAAAAAAGTTGTGCTCCAGATAGTTCTTCTTTGTGAATAAATAAAGATTACGCGGGTTCACAATCGATCGACTTGAAGCAGTGATTTCGAAAATTCGAACAATTATTTTTCAACTTTTTTTCTGTTCTGTTCTGTTGTGTTCTGTTTTCTTCACAGCATTCTGAATAGTTGCAGTTTAATGAACAAATTTGTAATGAGTAACCCTTTTGGGAAAGGGTTGTGAGCATATTATCTATTGTTTAAAGTTATTTTGCGTGCTTTATTTCAATTAATGAACTATAATTGATTTCTAAAATCCTTGAAAATTGCATAGTTTAAGTTATTGCACTTACTGCACTATTAAAAACTATTATTTTTTTTCGTATTTACCCTAATTAGTTGCCACACAACTGGCAAATAATTGGAAAAGGAAGTTTTCATGCATGAAAATTGAAATAAAAGTTCAAATATTTGCCTCGGCAGTTCTGATGAATTTGCAAACCTCAATTGAAAATAAAATTATTGCATCCGTTTAAGATGAAAATATACAATTATCTCGCATTTTATTTGTTTTGTGTTTATAAATATTTGCGCTCTATGACTGACTTTATTATCCATTTTCACTCTATTTGGTTGGAAGTGTTAATTGAAAGCTAAAATTATTTTATGTAAATTATTTACTGTCATTTCAGTCGAATGCGCTTCATTTGGCTTAGGTTTTGCATATAAATTAACTTTGACATTTCTATAAATATTTTATCTATGTACATTTGGTGGATTAAAGGATTTTTCTGTTTGCTATTTGGTTTAGTTGTCATTGATAATTATCAATATAAACCTCATGAATTCGCAAATTTGTTTTGAACTAAAATTAAATTTATGTAAATTTCCTTAAATACACAAATCAATATCACCTAATGTGTAATATAAATGTTAGTTAAATGCAAATTAGACAATTATCAATAATTTCATCAATTCTTCGGCATTTTGCATTTTATTTTACCATTATTTTGGTAGCATATTATCCAAATTATTACAGAAAAATATTTATTATTTACTATTATGAACAATGAGGACATAAAACATTACGCCGTGTTTTTTTAAATCTCTAAAATCTCTAAACTCTATTCTATTTTAAAATTATTATTAAAATTATAAATAACATTGATTTGAAACTTTATTTATTTTTTCTTTCTTCATTTCTAGTACAGTTCAGTATCTTAAAATAATTATCTTATAGCTATATCAGCAATTAATACCATTTAATACTAATGAATTTTATTTTTCTTGCTCGGTTTATTAATCCATTCAACTCTATATTTTCCTGTCTTGCACGAATTGTTCTCTCATTTGTGGGTTTTCAGCATTTTAAATGTTATCTAACTATCGTCTGCTAATGTCCTTCGATAGGCATTTTGATTTTATGCTGCAACTACTTAGTCTTTGCTTTTGCAAAAGCTGCTTTATTGTATCACTTTTTCTGAGTTGGTCCAGCTAATGATTATAGCGTTTTTCATAAATATCTTCCTTTTGAATTGACCGATTCATTTGTACTTTGAAGCATTTTCCTCTCAAATATAACAACCCTATTCGACCTCTTTTTCAATCATTTACCTATTTCCCTCCCATATATGACTTTTGATGACTTTAAAACTCTCTTTAGACAAAAAAAAAATTGCATTATCTGATTGATAATAAATGATAGTTGCTTTATTCTCTTAAGTATGAAGCTATTTAAATATTTTTAACATATAACATATTATGAAAGCCAAACACTTAAAATAAACTAAACTCTCTAAAAAAATGTATAACTATAACTATAACTTTAATAACAATATTAAAAAAAGTTCTTGTACATATATATCATGAAGCATCTGTTATATGTTATTTAATCGACTAAAAAAGTATTCAAATTTTAAATTTAAATTTTTTAACTGATTTCTTGATATAGTGATACATCTCACTTCATAACGTTGTATTCTGAATATTTTTTATAACTTCGTTTAGGGTTTCACTTAACAACTCACATAAAAGGATTTGAATAGGTATTAAACTTTATGTAAATCTCGATATTTTTTAAACTAAATTTATGTTGAAAAATAACAAATGAAAAAAATGTATCGGTCTTTATTTGGTGCATCGATCGCTCTGATAACAAGCTGCATGTGACTAGTATTATGGCACGCAGAGTCTGGGTTCAGATCCAACTAAAATCAGTTCGAAAAATACACTTAAAACAATATCTAAATAATGCTTGGTGACTTATATTATGGCACTGAGAGTCTGGGTTCAGATTCAACTAAAATCAGGTCGAAAAACACACTTAAAACAATAACTAAATAATGCTTGGTGACTAGTATTACAGCACATAGAGTTTTGGTTTAAATCCAACTAAAATCTGGTCAAAAAATATACTTTAAACAATCTCTAAAAAATGCTTGGTGATTCTGTGTAAAGAATAAAAATTCAAGGACTCATTAAACTTACATAGAGGTTTACCTCCATCAGTTGCGATAGAGGTATTGAATATATCATGCGAAATTTAGTCTTTGATTCTATTTGGAAGAACTTTTTTCTACCAATTTGTCAGAAATCTCTAAACAAATGTCACCTTCTTCACTGCAAGGAACTTTAATGTCGATAACACTAACTGACATTTTCTTATATCGAATAGTTTGCAATGGCAGTCTTGCAAAAAGACGACTTACTTTGGGTTCGAAAAATTGGAACTATTGTAATTAACTTCTAATCACTAATCATAATAATTCTAATAACTTCTTACTTCCAAAAAGCTATTCAATATGAAAAAAAAACTCACTGCACGTTTAAGAAACTTAAGTATAGATATAGAACAATCTATAAAATCGCTATAAAGAAATCTATATATAAAAAAAACTGAAAAAATCGTGGTGTCTTTAAAGAAAATTCATAACAGTGTAGTGTCTTTAGGAAGTTTGTATAGTGAATTTTAACTGTACTATATAAAATATTTATTCTATATGTATTTAATATTTCAATTTTGTTATCTGTACTGGTATTCCATTTAAAATTTCTTTTTTTTTTTTACTTTCAATTTTGTTTGCCACCTGACAGCGATGAATATCTTACCTAGTACTAAAAATAGACTTATGTACTAATTTATGCTAAAAATGTTTATAATTAAAAGTTTTATACTTGTATCTAATATCAATTTTGAAATATGATCACGAATAAAATAACAAGAGGAGGGGGAAATTTTGATACACAATCATATGCAATATGTCTGTCTGTGCTAGTAAGTGGCTGGTCCGCTATTAAGAAAAATGTAGGGATTGAGATATAGTAAAATATTAAATAACTTAAAAATTAAGAATTAATATTATAATTGTTGTTGTTTTTGGAAAAACTATTAATCATCACTAATTAAATCAAATGCTTTTTAAAAATGTTTAATAATATTTTAACATTTATTAGTTTAATAAACTAAGAAACTAATAAATTAATTAAGATAAAGAACATAAAGATACATAAACAATGTTCTAAATTGGAAATTGGAAATGTTCTAAATATTTCTACATAACTCAAAACAATAAGGAACATGAAAGATCTAAATTTGGAATTTTTAATCTTGATTAAAAAGTTTATATTAACATATCTGTAATCACAATGGACTTATTGTCAATAATATAAAAATTAATTTTTCAACATAAGTGAAAATTTTAAAACTGAAGTGTATTTATATCACAACTATAAATAAAATATGTCTTAATGTTTTCAAAATGTTTGTAACCTTATAAACGTAGTGATATATGACAATACGAATTGGTTTACTGATTCCCATCTATTTGTTTGCGACAGCCCCACTTCTAATCGAATAAAATTTTGGGGAATAATAAAGAGACAGAAAATAGACAAAACTGAGATTGTTTATATGGCATTGCATCCATATAAAATTTCTACCATCTATACTGGCAAGTTTTTTGTAAGTTTCAATTACTCGCTTGTAAATATGTTTTTCCTTTCAAATAGTTTAAATACTTATATATGCATAAATAACTGAACACGACATATATTTTCACTGTAATTAATTGGCAATTTCAAATAATGTTGTATATAGATACTCTATACCTATATGCAACAATCTTGCCAAAAGCTTGCCAATGTAGGTTAAAATCTGTTGGATTATTGCCAAAATTAAAGTTATGTATATATATATATTATTATGTATATATAATAACAATAATAGTTTTCTTATTCTATTGATATATTCCAAAGTCCATAGTTATTTTTTTATTTATTTTTTATATATTATATTAATTTTAATAGTTAATTTTTTTTTTATGACCAATAATTTTCAATAATAATTTCATTTTTAAAACGGGCTAATTGGTCAGTTGTTAAATAATACACTTTTTTAAAAAAATTTAGTTTTTAAAAAATATTAAATAATAATATTTCGACTATATTCTATAGTTATCTACAGAGTACCATAAGCATATTAATTTTATTATATTAATATCATTATTTATATATTTATATTTATTTGTTCATATTTGTTTATATATATTTATTTATATTTCTTTACATTTATTTATTTATATTTATTAATTTATATTAATTTATTTATATGTGTTTTTTTATATTTATTTATTTATTTATATTTATTTGTTTGTATTTATATTCATTCATTTATTTATGTTTATTTCTTGAAATATAATTTATTATTTATCTTTATTTATTAATCTTTGTTTATTTATATTTATTTATTTGTATTTACTTATTTGTATATATTTATTTATATATATATTTATTTATTCAAAATTTTTTATTTATATTAATATTTTATTATATATATTTTTTTTACCTTTATTTATTTATTTATATTTATTTATTTATATTTATTTATTTATATATATTTATTTATAATCTTACTTATGCATTTATTTCACTTGTTTATATTTATATTAATTTATGTATATTTGTATTCATTAATTTTTTTCTATTTATCTATTTATATTCATTTATTTATATTTATATTTATTTATTTATATATATTTATTTATATTTATATTTATATATTTATAATTTTTTATTTTTATATGTTTATTCATTTATATATTATTATTTATATATATCTATTTATTTATATTTATATTCATTTGGTTATATTTATTTATATTTATATTTATTTATTTATATTTATATTTATTTATTTATATTTATTTATTTATATTTATATTTATTTATTTATATTTGTATATATTTATATGATTTTCTTTATATTTATTTAATATCTTTATTTATATTTTTATTATTTTTATTATTTTAATTTTATTATTTATTTATAAACATTTATTTCTTATTAATTTGTTAATATTTATTTTTTTTTAATCAGAAGACGTTGCTGTGTATGATCCTTTATATTTGTGTTTGTGATCTTAAATGATTATAGCAGATAAAAATAAAGTTAATAATCGCATATATTAATATTAAATGGGATAGCTAGAAATAAATATACTTTATTCAATCTGAATAATATATCTACACTTTCATCTTATACGAAATTAATTTCATATAATTGAGTTGGAGTTCTGACAGAGTTAAAGTGGAATTATAAATATGCATATGTCTTAAATAAATTATATATTTAGTATATAAAGAAATAATTGAATTTTTTTGCCTGGATATATCATATATATGATGTGAAAGTATTAAAAATAAATTCATTTTAAAATTTTTGTGAAATGTGGAAATCA
Organism: Teleopsis dalmanni; assembly: GCF_002237135.1. NCBI lineage: Eukaryota > Metazoa > Arthropoda > Insecta > Diptera > Diopsidae > Teleopsis > Teleopsis dalmanni. Next base: position 33,093,136 of record NC_051848.1, read on the forward strand.
ATAGTAAATAGAAAAGTTTTTATTTATACCGAAGAAATATTCTAATTGCATTGCGGGTATTACTTAATGACGTTGAAAATTTATAATACCACTAAATACTAGAAAAAATAAATGCATATTCTGTATGATATTTATAAACGTATTTATGGTATCTGATTTGTGTGTCTGGTAGGAACTAATTTAATTGCGGTCATATGTGGTTTTGTATTTCATTTAATCAGTAGTTTTCAGAAGCAATAGTCACTGCTTAAGATGAGACTAGAAAAGTGAAGTCAAAGCTAACTTCTTTCCTAATCTCAAAACTTTTATCATTTTTAATTTTTTTTTGATTATATGGGACAAGTATTCTTTTTTTAAATTGACATGTATTTACATATTTACATACATTTATTTATACTTAATAAGGAAATTGTGAATTGTACTTTGAACATAATTTATTTAATCTTCTTAGATTATATTGATTTTAAACTAGTTCATATGATTTTTATTTATTTTAAATATATGGTATATAAAAAAATGCACTTTTAGTTGAGATCATTTTATTTATATACAGAAGTACAATATTCAGTAAGTTCATAAGATATCTATATATATATATATATATATATATATATATTCATATATATTTATATATTAGTTAGTGCATTATAAATATCTGATATAAAGCGTATGCATATTAATTATTAAGATTTTCAAAACGGGTGATAATTTTAAAATAATTTGAATAATCAATTACTACCTTTCAAGTAGTAGTGTTTTCACACTAAATTCAATTCATGACATAAAAATATATATACTTATTTGTTGTTATAAATATAATATTACTCATATTAGCATTATAGAATAAACAATAAAAAATAAACTATGGAAAATACAAAAACAGGAAAATAAAAGCATGTAGTTTAGTGTTCGATATTCTGAAGGGTTATTCATTTTGTGGTTCTGTAAATTTATTTGATGTAACAATTTCTTAACTATTAAATTATAAGATTTTATTCTTAGAAAAATAATTTTTATATATTGTATTTATATTTAATGCATAATATGTATGAAGCATATAATAAACTTCAATTATTCTTAACAATAAAAGGATTGCAAGTATATACTTCAATTAATCTTAATCTTAAGTAATAAGTCCATATTAAAATGTCTATAATCACAATTTTGACTCTTCGTCAAAAAAATCTTATAAAATAAATTTTTAAACTTAATTATATACCAATTAATGAAATGAAACATTATCACATCTTATGTTTTTGCCCTGCGAATATTAGGAAATGACTGTAGTATCTCGATCTGACCGTTCATTAACTCAAATAACTCTATAGACTTGAACCATACTATATAATAAACTTTAACAAGAATATTTATTTGATCAGGTTAGCTTCAAAGACTGTCTTCAGCGCTATCGCAATAGATTTCAAGAGTTGTAGTTTGAGAGTAATTATGATAGTTCATTGTATTCATTGGTATTAAATTTTAAAAATTTGTTATAGCATGAATTATATATTATGTGCTCTTTAATTTTTAAACATTGAAACATATAAGAACTCAAAACCGATTTACAGAAATACAAAAACAAAAAAAAAGGTGAAGATAATAAAGACAACTTATAATATATAATATGTAGATATTTATGTTCAAACTAATATAGAAGTCAAAAATTTATTACTTGACTTTCGAAAGTAGCTTTAAAACGTAAATGTTGTTTCTTATAAAAGAATCAGAGAAAGTATCTAACACAAAAAGTAGCATTAATAGAGGTCTAAAAAAGTACTTTATGAAAGAAAAATAAAAGAGTCATATAATTTTTCAATAATTATTCGAAAATATCAATAATTCACACCTACAGTAAAAAAATAGCGCAATCGGGTCATTGCCAATAATATTTTAAAGACAGAAGTATCAACAAGTAAAAAAATCAAAGGCGTAAATCACTTCTCAAAATATTGGATATATTTGATATTTCTAATGATTAAATACTGAATTATTGATCTCGCTCTCTTTATAGATCTCTGATTCAATGCAAAGTCCGATAATATATAATAATTAAATTTTTGCAACTGACTCACATTTTAATAAGAAAAAAAATATATATACTTTTAATATATATTATATATTAGTATTAATACTAATACTGTGTAATTTTACATATACTTCTCCGTCTAATTTTTGAAACTACATTTATTGTATAATATATTCAAAATTTATAGTTTAAAAATGCACGTGAAAAATATTGCAATATGAAAAAATTTTTCGGAGAAAAACTCTAAGCCTTCTTTAAGAACGACTATGTGACCGTGAGTTTTTCTGATTTTTTCGAAGTTAAACTCACCAATTCGACGTAAATTCTTCGAATTGGCGGAGTTTTTAGAGAAAAACTTAAAACCTTCTTTTAGATCGACCGTGTAACGTTTTTTGTTCCCGAAATTAAAACCAAATCAATCAATTAAATGTAAAGTAAGCGGTTCTATTTAATAACGGCCATAAAAGAATAATTGTTGAAGAAGTTGAAAGCCGTACACCAAACAGCCTTCGAGTTTTTTCTGTTCTTGAAGTCAAATTTTCCTCGTTGAAGATAACGTTTTAGTCCGATTTTAGTTATAAAAGAGAAATCATTTGGAAAGTTTGTAGAGAATTGGGACAAGTGGCTAATATGGCTGTATCGCACTCGATGGTACCTTCTTTAAGCGTAATAAGAATGAATTGAATTGATAATTTCTGTGTGTTTTATTTATTTAAAAATTTCTGATATTTTAAACACTAAATATAAAAGTAAAAAATTATAATAAAATTTATTAAGTTGGCAAACCATTTTATTTTGTACCCTATAGGATAGTTATATGTAAGTGGTATTTTAGCAAATATTAAATATTAATTATTTAGCAAATATTTATAAATATAGTTTTAGTAAACCTACAACAACAAAATACTCATATTATAGGGTCTAGTACAATTCGAATTAAATGCAGTGTAGGGTGTATGAGTTTCGATTAGGTTAGAACTTTAGAACTTTGTTGCTGTTTCTGAACTATATTATGCAGCAACTGCAATATATGTGCATATAAAACAATAATATAATATGAATGGAGTGCGATTGACTTGTGGCCTCCATCATTACATATATTTATATGTTATATATTACTTAACATTAAATAAATACTAGACTGACTAGACTTGATTGCAACATTTAGAATACATATTGCAGTATCAACTTCGTCTGGAGGAGACAGTTTTTATTGTTTCCACATGAATTACGTGCAATATAGATTAAATAAATTATATTTCTTGTATTTTTGTATTATTGTATTTGAAATACACTTGTTTTAATAGATTAAATTTTTTATACCAAGACTTTTTAATCTAAGTAGTGACAAGTGTTTATAGTATTGTTTGCATCTAATGGTGATCCGTCCCAATAGCCCCATAGTGCATTAAATCCATTAGCCCCTATTTGAAATGTGATAAATGATACATGTCAATTACTTTATTAACTACTCCATAAAATGTGTTTGTTCTCATATACTCGTACAGTAAACGAGCTGCTTGTATTTGTTGATAAAGGTAATAGGGACTGATGGGACTACATTAAACTGCTGTTCGCTAGTTTTGTCTAGTGTAAATCTAAAAACATAGCCATTAAGTCCGGAAACAGACATTTCATTCCATTGTCACTTTTCTGAAAGATAATAACAATAACAATAACAATAGCAATAGCAATAGCGAATTCGAAATATTAAAGTGTACAGCAAATATATGGAAAACCTCTATAAATCACATTTGATTGCCTTAAAAGTAATATAATTATTACAGAAAAAAAAGATTGCACTTGAAGTGCTTCTATAAATTTTATCGTTCATCAATTTGCAATTATTGTTAAATTTATTGTAGTTTACTGTTTGCATTAAAATCTTTGTCATTATTTAGGTTATTAACGATAAAAAGTAATAAAAAATATTTCTAATTACATTTTAATTATTGTTTTGTAATGGCACTGATATGAACTCAAAAGCAAAAATAGTATCTTAAAAATAGCACTGGTTAAGTATGTCTAAAATACATATAAACATAGTTTGTTACTTTTTAATGAGATCATATACTTTTGATTTTCAATATAATATACTACTGAATTCAAGGAACTCATAACTTCACAACTAACTAGTAATTAGCATTTCTTGAAGAAACCGCTTTCGAGGAATCCAGTAAATCTAAATAATTTAATTTAATCATTTGTAGAAATTTATTTTTTTTTATAAAAATTGAAAAAAGCGATTAGATACTTTATTTAGTTTATTTAATGATTAAATCGGTTGAATTGTATAATTGATTTATAATAGTAACTCAAGCTCTTAAATACGAATTAGATTATGGTTTAATTATTTGAATACTATTTTTATATAAATTACTTAATATTGTTATTTATATAATTAAAATAAAAATATTTTGGGATTTCCTAATCCAAAGAGTGCTTCATCACTTAAAATTTGATAACCATTTAATCGATTAATCAACTAAAATTTTTAATTTAATTTTTAAAATATTTACAGTTGAACGGATAGTCATTTGATTAGAAACTGTTTTGTAAACTATGCAGAAGAATTATTATTTTTATTTTTAAATAAGAGCAATATATTCAAATTATAATACCAATGATCTGGAGAAGAACAGTTCAGCAGGAGGCAGGCAAATCGTTTAACAAGTTGAGATTAATAGCACAAAATAGAAAGCAGTCCAAAACTTTTGTAGACTCGTTAAGTTCCTAATGGAGTATGGAAATAATAATAATATAATACCAAAAAAAATGTAACACATCTAGTATTGTAGTTCTTTTGAACTAGTTTAGTCAAATATATTAGTTAACACTACTCCATTTAAATAGCATATTTAAGATTACACAAAATATTACATTGAATTAAAAAGTTAATCCAGTTCATTTTACAAAGACGAACAACTGAATTATTTTAGTGGGATATAGCAAAGTTTAGTTCATTTCTTTTTGAGTATTTCTTTAATTTTTTTATATTTCTTTTTATGTTTTTTAATAATATTAATAATATACCTATTAAGAAAAATTAAATAATATATATACTCAATCGAATATTCCCACCTATAATAAAACTATATCCTAAGAACTCATTAAAAGAGACAACGTGAACACTGCAAAGTTTACTGATGTTTTTTCTGGTAATTGGTGTCTACATAATCCTCACTGCACAAGTTGTGGAAATCCACAGCAAAAAGAAACCATAACACATTTACTTTATGAATGTCTGGCTTTGGCATCCAGAAGAAATAGGATTTTAGGAAAATACTTCTTTGACAGTTTATCGCACTGTTCATGGGTGAAGCCAAAAGACTTATTATATGATATAAATTCGGCGGGATGGATTTCGTTTATACTCTTCTATGATAGAAATATTCTTGCGAGAAATGTGGTAGCAAAATGGTGAAAAATCGGTTATTGAAGTACATGGCAGTTATCTAATGACCTACCACTGCAACCAACCAATCAAATAGTTTATATTCTATAAATGTTGAGATGAACTTGATTTATTTAAATACATCAATTATTTTAAAACTTTTATAAAAATCAAGCATGATGTGTTATATATAAATCCTTATTCTTCTTTTTCTCCTTCTAATTATAACGTTTTTTATTCATTAAATAGTTTTTATTTCCCTACATTCACATGTCTCAATCTTTAATCTATTAAAAGATCACTTCGATAAGGCAAGGCAATAAATTAAATTTTTATTTATATGAACGCTACTTTTTTATGTTAGTAATACAATAATAATAATAATAATTTTAATATTATTAACACATTTATATATATAATATATATATATATATATGTATATATATAATCAGATGATTTATGTACGTAAGTACAATAAGTGTAATCTACTCTAAATCAAATATTTAGTTTTATGATTTAATGGTCAAGTAATTTAAGTACAAATTAAATTGACATGAAAATATGATTACTTAGGTGAAAATGAAAAATATCAATAAATGATTTATACCTCAGCGATTTTTGCATGTACATATATATAAAAAGCGTTATAAAAAATTAGCGTTATCATGAAATTATAGAGGAATATATCATGTGCGACAAATTTCACTTATGAAAAAGTTTATTTAACAATTAAAATATATAAATTATTATAAATTACAATAATAACATAAAAAGAGGTAAAATATTACATGAAATCGGGGAATAAAAGCATAGTATTAATAATATAAATAAATAGGTTTGTTTGAAGTTGAATTTGAATTTGAATTTGAAAAAAAAAATAATTTTAATTTAATTATTATTTATTGTGTTCAGAGGTAAATAAACATGATCATTACAATGAATTAAAAACAGACAATTTGTCACACATTAGATAGTCTTTATCATTTCTGACTGAATTTTGTTTATTTAAAAATAATCTACAAAACCCAAACAAAAGAATTATTGTCGATCAGTAACGAATAATGAAGTTTGATTGAAAGTTTCAGTGTTTAGAGACATTAAACACTAAAAAAAAGAGACTTGGATATTAGAAGATACTGTGAGATGATTTCTCTAGTACACCTTCAAGGAGAAACGAATTTACATATAATAACCAAAATTTATTATCAACTAGTTAAGAATATTTGGAAATGATAAGAGAGAGTACACCTCAAGACTACAGGTATTAGAAATATATATATATATATATATATACTATAAGATAATCTCTCTAGCATATTTTTTTTAGTAAACTGAACCGATCTTGGGGGCGCCGTCAACCGAATTTTCAAAAAAAAAAAATTTTGTGTATACCTTAATGAATACCAGAAAATTCTTCAGTATCTTACAAAAATTGCTATTAAATTAAAACTCATAACATTATAACTTTTTTAATTTTCCGAAGAATGAGTGACTGGCACTCGGTCCTTTGAAAAATCAACTGACTTCGACCTCTAAAACACTAGATTTCATGGATTTCAATCTTGGAGAAATCTTCGGAATCTAAAATAATGCGTTATAGATTTCAATAGCATCACATAGCTTTAAAAGATTTTCCATTACTGTTATAAATCAATTTGATTAATACTGATATCTTTAATAAACTAATCATATTAGTGCTTACTGTAGATACATTGTTCTCGATGAGCTAATATATATTTAAGTGTTAATTAAGTACAAATCGTTTCATTTTTATATAGGTAATAAATCTATAAAATTTTATTATAGTAAAGGTAATTTTGTTTCTAAATTATAATAAAATCAAGTAGAGGAAGGTGTGGAGAAACGTTATATATAATAAATGATAAAAATTTAAAATTATTATAATAATATTATATATTATTAGTATTCACATAACACAGATATATTTTTTAAATATTCCAACCTCTATATTTAATGATATTGTATTTAAGTTAGTTATATTAAATAAATATTGAATTTTAAACAATTTAGCTTACAATTAACAAAAATAGATTATTCATACAACTAATATATAGATATATAATATAATATATTTGCTTTGTTCTACAACTTGCCGATTATAGTGTACCAAATACAGATAATTATAATGCAGAAAAAAACATTAGTTTACTTTCATGTGATAAGCAGATGTACTTATATGTATTATAACTGATAGTGGAGGTCATAGTAATTTTTTTCAAAAAAATTTTTCTTTTTTTCTATTCTGAACCTTCCTCTCTGCCACGACCGCACAATGTTCAAATAGGTCATTTTTATTATCAGATTCGGAATTAGAAATAATAAAAGAAATAATTAAAAAAATTTAATAATTATGTGATTATTTCTGCTTAATAAGTAGACTAGCATATGCTCGAACTATATGACGGCCAGACCGTGAGGGAGATCTAAAGAATAATATATGGAACTTTAATAGACACTTTAAAGATGTCTGATTGTTACGGCAAAAACAGATTATGCATGTTGTAGGAACGTGATTCTATAAGTGGTAGCTATTAAAAAGAAATGTGAAATAAATAGGTATTGAAAAAATAATTAATTGCTAAAAAAAAGTTGAAAGTGCGACAGAGCACTGATTGAGAGGAATTATTTAGTAAACAAATAATAAACAAATATAATAAGTAATAAATAATAATAACATGATGCTTTAATGTGTCCATGTGTATTTACTCTATCTTGTATTTTGCAAACATTGTAAATTGTATCGTGTATAATTGATTGAAAATAGTGTTTGCTGAGAGTTTTAAAATGCATTCAACTAGCACAATTTAGGATATATACTAAATTTAAAGCGTTATTTTGATACATAAGATTGTTTGTATAACTTTTTTTTAAGTTTAATATAGAAGTTTATTAGTTGAAATGGGATCCCAGTGTCTTGCTTTGTTTAGATTTTGTTCTTTGTAATTTGACCGTCATATATGCTCTATGTAAATATTTTCAAAAGTTTACACCATACTTATTGTTTCTATTATTTGGCAATTGTTCAAAAAATTTCATGTGATTTAAAGTAAATATGTCTCTAATTTGAATATATTCGGTGCTCGCAAATATTGAATTCGATTTATTTGGGTCAATTGAATTTCCAATGACATATGGAATCACATATACAAATATGTATATCTTTGTAAAAAATGTTGAATAATTTTTGGAAAAAAAAACTTATTTTCATTTCTTTTGAAAACAGAGGAGGAGGCTTATCATTGTCTGGCTTCATTGGTGGGCAGTAAGGAGAAAGTTTTTATAAATCAAACAAAATTATTGCATGAAGTCACTTGGAAAACTGTCATGCAAATTGCTAAGAAACACACCGTAAGTGAAAATCTTATTTACTTTAAATATATATTATAGATTAAGTTCTTAACTTGTCTCTTTTAATTTTGAATAGAAAAATGCTTTAACATATTTTCAACGCATATGTCCCGGACTAAAACTTGAACGTGTCTTCATGGATTGGTGCTGGTGGATTTTAGCTGGTTTACCTTTTCAGCATTTGGTGCGCATTATGGATTGTTTCTTTCATGAAGGCATCAAGGTTATGTATCGTGTTGCGCTCGTTATTATTAATCTCTTCTATAAGGAATGCCAAGTGAACAACGAATATAGTCCAGATAATATTAAGAATGATATTGGCAATTCGCTAATAAAATTCTGCAAGAAAATCCCAGTTTCACCGGCGAAGCTATTGCATGCCGCTTTTAGTATTAGGGGACTCAGGTAAGATATTCTATATTTTTTAATCTCCTACAAATGTATTAATATTATTTTCTTTTTTTATTTTGTATGTGTAGTTCCACATATATTTCTAGAATATTCTTGAAGACTGAAATGTTACTAAAAAGCCGTTCCGTACTGAATAGCGGCGGTTCGAAACAATTGGTTAAATCCCGTTCCAGCGATAATTTACCAACAAGTCAATCCCAAGTCAATATACAAATGATGTCACACACATTGACTATTAGAGAGGTGAGATACCTTTTTTGTCTTGTTATTTATATATTACTATATTACTAATCAAAATAATCAAATAACAATTATAATGTGTTGCTTATAGTCGAAAAAGGAGTGTTTGTGGCGTTCTTTTTTTAAATTACTATATTTAATACGGTATATTCTATATTAAAAATTCCATATTGGTATAAAATATGATCTTGTTTCTAGTTATCTCAACTGATTCAATTTTTTCCCTTAACATCGATTCTGAAACTTTTTGCAAGTTTAAAAAATGGTGTTCTGTCGCAAGACTATGTGTTCTTATAAACTCAATATTTATACATATATTACATCTCAACTATCTAGTTAAGATAAATTGATGATTTTACGAAAAATACTATCAATTTTTGATCTGTATAGAACATTTTCACTACAACTTCAAAACAAATCAACTGCTTTTTCTTATAATGTTATATAGTTATATCAAAGATAATTGTATTCATTAATGTATTATAACATGACATTCATTCAACAATATATTATACCTCTATTCGTTTGGTACTTCTTTCATATAGTCAATTGAAGTTTTTTTCCCGAATATCTAACAAATATATTATTTTAGTAAAGACAAGAAGCTATTATGTATATAAGGTTATCTTAATTAGACAGTATGTGGTATTCTATTCATCTTTTGATAAATTTATTTTATATTTCTGATTCCATTGCTTTGTTAATTCCTGCATTATTAATCAATTTACGGTTAGAACATTATATTCTTTCGGTGTTGTTAATTTCTAATATCAAAGAAATATTTTATTTTGATCTAGATAGGTAATCATGTAAACATATAAGCCGATTTTAATCTTTTAAGTGTTCTATCTATCAATCTTCGTTCTTCATGCTTTTATTGCTATATTGACCTAAACTTTTTATAAAAAAATTGTATAATTCTTTACGCAACTACATGTCACTTATTTTTATAGGCCAAAATATTGGGAGTAGAGATTAATTAAATAGCTTGAAAATGCAAATATAAAGTCCCATAGAAGAAGTATGTTAGTAAACTAGTCTAATAGTTCTTAAAGTAATACAAAGAAGTTCTCACAAAATTCTTGAAGCAAACATTGATCAAAGTAATGTAGGCACTTCTTGAATCAAGAACATACAAATCAAAGAAATCTTTTCTACTTGATAGTAAAATCAAACCACTGGGAAAGAGAACATCTTTTAACAAAAGTTTTGGGTTAACGTAAGGGACCATAAGAGATCTGTAGATTTATACATGTAATATTTCGCATATTCAACTTTATACATCACATAATTTAATACAAAAATTTTGGATCCATTTACGAGAGACATCAATGACTTTCGATTAGATAAATTGGATTAACTAGATCATGAACTTCATAGACCACATAATTTAATATAAAAATTTTAAATATTTTTGTCAGAGACATAGAAAGTCATCAATTAGATAAATTGGATTACCTAGATCATGAACTTTATAGATCACATAATCTAATAGAGAAAATCTTGAATACTTTTGTGAGAGACATAGAAAGTCAACGATTTGTTAAATTTGGTTAACTAGATATGAACTTTATGATCACATAATCTAATAAAAAAATTTTAGATACTTTTGTGAGAGACATAGAAAGTCATCGATTAAATAAGTTGGATTAACTAGATCATGAACTTTATAGACCACATAATCTAATACAAAAATTTTGGATCCTTTTGCGAGAGACATAGACCACATAATCTAATTAAATATTTAAGATCCTTTTGTAAGAGACATAATAAGTCATCGATTAGATAAATTTGATTAACTAGATCATGAACTTTATAGACCACATAATTTAATATAAAAATTTTAGATATTTTTGTGAGAGACATAGAAAGTCATCAATTAGATAAATTGGATTAACTAGATCATGAACTTTATAGATCACATAATCTAATAGAGAAAATCTTGAATTCTTTTGTAAAAGACATAGAAAGTCCACGATTTGATGTATTTGATTAACTAGATAATGAACTTTATGATCACATAATCTAATACAAAAATTTTAGATACTTTTGTGAGAGAAATACACAGTGAACGATATGATGAATTTGATTAACTAGATCATGAACTTTATAGATGTATAATCTAATACAGAAATTCTTAAATTCACATAGAAAGTCCACGATTTGATGTATTTGATTAACTAGATCATATCCGTAAATATTTTTATTTAGTAAATAATATTATTGGACTTCAGGATTATTTTAGATTTATTACTCGCCGCTTAGACTTTTTTGCTATAAGCAACATTTATACAATATATAAATATAATAATTAAGTTTTATATAGTTAAATGCAAAATTCTTTGTTATAAAATAATTTAATTGAATTGGAATAAACATATAAGTTATAAATTTTAACCCAATTTATTTATTTACTTTTGTCTTATATTCATTTATAAAATGAATAATTTTTGTATATTAATTATTAACAATCTCGAAAATTTTAACCAATTTAAAATTACTAAATATTTTTTATTCAATTAATTGTTTTAATTTTTTTTCTTTTTAAATTTTCGTTATATATTTTTTTTTTTTCGTTTTGTATTTTTGTAAAAATAAAAATTATTAATTATGTTATTTTGCAATTACTCTATTAGTAATTTAACTGAGGTTCCATTTTTGTACGATAAATTTTCATTTAAAATTTTTATATATATATTTTTGATCAAATATCCTTCTTAATTTTCTTCCTCTTATTTTCGTGACTAACTCATAATTGTTAATACCTAAGAAGTTTTAATTTTAAGCTGTAGTATTGATTTCTATACAACAAAAAAAAAATATATATATGTCACATAAACACTCACTCATATTTAAATATTTTTCGTTTTATATTTTTCTTGGTATTTTTTCTCTTGAAATGTGTCCATAACATTTCAGAAGGTGTACACCGAGACCTGTCGCAATTTGGTATGGGGCTTGTACATATAAAGATGTATTTATTAGTTTTTAAGTCGATAATGCTTATTTAAATATATAATAATTAAAATTTATTTTTCAAACATTTTCTCTGTTCTCAGTTTATTGTTTGTTTCTTTTTTTACTACTGACTGATTGATTTCTATTTTCTAATATTGAGTGATGAAAAATTATAACTCCTTATTTGTTCTGTGATTCGCTGAAGTTCACTGCTTTCTTTTACACTTTTTTGTATATTTATAAGACTATCCTTAACTTTCTACTAACAAATTAGTAAATGCTTTTTTCTATTATTATTATTTATTTTTATTTATAATTATATAGATCAAGTATAACTGCTTCAGTATTTTGATTTTACTCTGAGTTTTGTATGTGAGGCTAATTAATATTAATATTTATTTTTATATTTAATATATTTTCCTATTAAAGTTATTTATTTAAATGTACGTGTATATTTCTATTGATGATGTATATGTTATGTGCGTTATATGTTTAAAACTTGAATTATAATAATTTTAATATTATAATATTTTATATTTAAATACTTGAATATAAAAAAGATATTAATTATAAAGGAGAAATAAATTGTCAATAGAAGATTATTAATAAAATTAAAGGCTTGAAAACACTAATCAATTATTTTTAAATCATTAAAATCTATTAATTAAAGTTTGATATGTATATTTAATATACATAAATTATATAAAAAATATCTAATACATCAAATTAAATAAAGTTGTAGAATTTTCGTTTGCTAGTTTTAAACATATAACGATTTTATTCAATTGTATAAAATATTTTTCAAAAAATTTTTTTTTATTAATGTGTAACAAGTTATTTAAAAAACTGTTAAAATTATAAATACCAGTTTTTTATTGATATATATAAAAATTAATAATAAAAATAATTAATAATAATTATAATAATAATAAAAAATAATAATAAAAATAATTAATAATAATAAAAAATTATAAAAATTATAAATAATAATAATAAAAATTAATAATAAAAATAATTAATAATAATAAAAATTAATTATTTAAATAATATTAATTACCAAACATTCTTTTTATTCAAATATACTATATATAAAATAGAAATTATATGAAAATAGTATTTTTTGTATAGTGCAAAGAATGTATAATTTATAATTTACTACAGTTTGAATAAATTTATATACTTTTTTAATTTAAACGTTAATTACTTATTAAGTTAATTTATAAAAATTATAAATAATAATAATAAAAATTAATAATAAAAATAATTAATAATAATAAAAATTAATTATTTAAATAATATTAATTACCAAACATTCTTTTTATTCAAATATACTATATATAAAATAGAAATTATATATGAAAATAGTATTTCTTGTATAATGCAAAGAATGCATAATTTATGAGTTACTACAGTTTGAATAAATTTATATATTTTTTTAATTTAAACGTTAATTACTTATTAAGTTGGCTGCGTTCAGCAGCCTTCTTCAACTAGCCAGATCTGTAGTTTGCTGTCGCCAGCTGTTAGAACCGTGTGCCGTCATATCGACTGTTATCTACTCCTTAAATGTTATTAAATTACATTATTAAATTTAATTCATATTGAATCTTAATTCTTTCCCTTACTTAAACTTAAATATTACTTCTTATTTAAGTTCAATCAAACTACACCATGAGCGTTACCAAGCGGTGAATAATTATAGAACCATGGCTCTCCATAAAATTGTATCCGAAATATTATTTCATAGAATTTGTAAAAAAAAAATATCGATTGGATTTTGACTACTTACTTACTTATATTGTATTTCTGTTCTATTTCTGTTATGTTCTACACTACAAAAAGGTCACATTTAAAGATCTACTATTGCTTTTCCCTCAAAACCAGTATAGCCATTACAATAACAATAATAATCATTATTCTCCCAAAACTATTATATCGTAGACAAATTCATACAAAAAATTAGAGCTGCTATTCATTTGACATTCATTGACAGTTCATATTGTCAAATGTATATATATTTTTATATATCTTTATAAAATAAAGAGGCACGGCGTCCGGTTGCAAAACACCACACTTTTCTAATACCCTTTAAAGTGTGATTAAATAATACCGAACAATATTGTCGCCAATAGACTATTATGATTGAATATTTTTAACTCTAACTTTAGCTTCTGTTGTTGTACCCGGCAGGTATTGTGAACTCCATTTGGGGAATGGTGAAAGGCAGTTGGTCGCCGAAGGCAGTTGGACACGTGGCTCCGGCCGTTCTTGTCTTTGTTGCGCCAGAGTGATATGTCCTGTCCCTCTGTCCTTAAGACACCTAACGGTTCTGATTCTATTTAAAATCCTATTATATACTGACCTCTATAAAAAACTTTCTGTAAAATCTCGTATGGTAAATAACTGTTTTGTTTGTTATGTTATTTTAAATACATATATAATTATTTTATATTAATTGAAAAATATATCAATAAAAAATAATTATGTTTAAAATATTTTTTATTATATTTTATTAAAATATTATTTTTTGAAAAATATTTTATGCATTAAAAAATAAGATAATCACTCTATTCAATTTTAATGAAGTTTGTGTGAAATGTATATAAATATTATTTGTTTTTGTCAGTATCGAGATTGTTTTTATAGTAAATTTAAATATTTATGTATTATTATAATTAACAAAAAATATGTTTTCGATATGTTCGAAATATAATACTATATACTAGAGATCTATTTTTATATATTCAATATATAATATTTATAATTATTTGTTTTCTTAAATTGTTTTTCTATTTCTCTTTTTAAATTGCTGCCTAAATCATAATATAAAATCAATATATACTTTTATAATAAATTAATATGCAAATCAAATTTGTATTGTATTATTAATTTACATACAAATGATAAAATTATAATATTTTAAATTTAAAATACTTTAATTTTTTTTTTAATATAATTTTTTTTTTTTAATTATAAATTAATTTTTAAATATACTATGCCTTTGATTTTCGTAATTTTTATTTTTATTATTTCATTTTAAATTTATTTTATATGTCTTCTTTTATTTTTCGTTTTTTTATAAAACTATTTCTTATCTATTTAATGTAAATATATATTAAAATATAATACTAAAAAAATCGCGCGATTGTGTAGGGCGAAAAGTCGCCTGGTCATAGAGCCGTCGCCATGGGCGTTTATCCCATACATAATATTAAAAGCCAAGTTAGTTCCAACGAAGATGTAAGTGTGAAGATTTTTGTTAAGTATGCAATTTGTAGAAATTAAAAAAAGAATAATTAAATTTTGTACTGCTTAGTTTTGATCACAATTTTATATATCCGAGAAACACATATCCGAGACACATTTGCTTTATCGTGTTGCACTTCAAAATAAAAACTAAATTTAGATAAATTTTTTGACTATAGTTTTCAGTATGCATATTCCGTTGTTGTTTAAATTATGATATTATTTTAATTAAATTTTGTGGTTTTATTACTTTAAATAATTTTATATGTAAAAAATATATATTTAAATATTGTTAGCTTATGCTTTGTTTTTTTTAAAAATGTAATTAAATATAATAATTGTTGTTCTTTTAGAAACTGATTTAATAATTAATATTTAAATATATATTTATGAAAGAATACTATAATAATAAATTTTTTTTTTAATATGTGAAATTAGCTTTTTGCAATAAATTTTGTAATATTATTATAATTAAAACAAAGAACCGTTTTTATATATATAATTTTTATTGTTATATTTATATTTGTATATTTTATTTAATATTATTTTATGAGACTCTATTTTTATTGTATAATATAACATTTTAATTTGGATTTTCATTTTAAAAATAACTATGTATTCGATATGAAATTTTTAATTTTTCTAAATAATTAAAAAAAAAATTATTTGTATGATTTTACATCCTCATCATAATTGTACTATATTTATTGTCATTGTAGCATACTAATCGATTATTCAATAATCGCAATAACTCAATAATCCACCACACAACTTTTAAAGAGTTTAAAGTCTAAAAAGATAACTTTTTCTTCTCTAGAGCTTATAAGAGTTATATGTATATAATATGTAAGCAATCTTATTTATCTTATATGTAACAACATTTCTGTATTGTTATTTGCTATTGGTGACTTTTTATGATCCCGTTTTTTACACATCTATGCCTTTATATTAACTACTTTCTATATTTCTTTGCATACAAGGGCGCTCCATTAACAAACAACGATGATTTGTTATAATTTTAGTAACTCCGTAAGGCCTTTTATATTTAATATACGAGTTTCCTGCAAGCTTTTGATTTACTAACTTGATATATATCATAAAATTCCCTTACTCATATACTTTTTTCAACACTATTTCGATCTTTTAAGTTGTTATTATAATATTGTGTCCTTACTTTCTTTAATATGGCTTTAGTTCTTGCTCCATATAGATATCTTATTCTCTTTCTCTACTAAACTTCCTACAGTTTGTTTTTTAAAAAATCGTTTTGTTTTGTTCCAAAGTCAATGTTGTACCTACAGTCTTAAGTTTTGTATAATTAAAACTTTTTATCCAAAAATTTTTATCAAAATTTACCACATCTAAGCTTGATTTGTTTTCGTACTAAAGATGACTATTATCGGTAATAACAATATGTGTTTTTTTATGGACAAGTCCTACTTCTTCGTTTGCTTGCGACGACCCTGTCACAATCTTTTCATATTGAAAAATTTTTTCAACACAAAAATACTTTAACTTCTCTGATGTAGAAGTATCACATCTATCAAAAACTATTACTTTGTGACAACTATATATATCTGTAGTATGGTTTTATACAACATATCAATTTTATGGCAATTTTAAGTTATACTGCTTAGATTAATATTTAAATATATCTTTTTTACTATATTCTGCAAAATAGGGTTGAAATGTTTAATATTTAATATCTTCTTCTTCTTTGTTCCATTAACTCGCAGTGGAGTATAAGACCTCAAAATCAAAACGATGATTAATACAAGTGATCTGTATTTTTTTAAATATTTTGCATTACGTACTTACCATATATTTACCAATATCCCGAAGAAAAGTTATTTATTTAAACCAATTTGACCTCTAATTTTATAGATTCATCCCCATAACTTAAACACAACATTTATAACTCATTTAAACATAATAGTTTCTCATTTTTCTTGGTATATAAAATAATATATCTTCCCTTACATACTTGTACATTATGGGATTGATTCTGAATTCTTTTTTATTTATTATTATCGTTTTTTCGGAATTCCCTGTGGGTTTTGTTTCTAAAACTTATTGACACAAAACCGTTGTCTCTTTGACCGTCTTCAATTCGTTTCGATGTCCTCTCATGTATATATCTTATTTTCACTTTATTGTTCCAATATGAATTTTTCATTTAAGGGAATAATGATGGTAGGATAATGGCAGTACATTATCTGTCTTTTTTTTTCAACCCTTTATACGTTTATTTGCATTAGTACTTATAAAAATATTTTCTGAAGAACTGTTTGCTAAAGAATGTTTTGTATACTTCACAAGAAATATGGAAATGTTATCGATATCGATACAATCTTGTAATTTTGTATAGAAACTTGTTGATATCAGTTTCGATTGTTGATAATCTGGTTGAAAATTGCATTTTAAAAATACAATTGAATTGTTTATTTGTGAATACAAATACTACTAAGTTATATTAGTAGGCCCTAAGAAGTGTTTTAGGTCATATACATTTACCAATTTTTTTTTTTTTTTTATTTACAAAATTACGATATATATCTTATTTTCTATAAAATTATAAAAAATTTTTAGTATTTGAAGTTTAATAATTATTTAGAATTTGTTTAAAAAATAAATAAGTATTTTATATTATAATTTGTATTTTTTTTTTAAATAATGTTTTTTAAAAAGCAACATTTGAAAATGAATATTTTTTTTACAAAAATGCACTTTAATTAGTAAAGTCCTAAACAAAATCTCACACAAACATCCAATACAACAGCGCACAAAATACAAAAAAAAATTACCTACACAAACAAAAAGTAGTATTCAGAGAGCGTAAGAGAAGCTTACTGCCTCTCTTAAATAACAATTCTATTCAATACTCACTTAAGCTAGTCTTAATTATTTGCATGGTCGTATTAATTTTTAATTGATGTTTGTCTATTAATTTTGTTTTGATGGCATGACTTGAATTAAACTTATAGATTTTTCCGAAATACTTTCTTCCTAAATTTGTCTTCTAACAAACATTGTAAGACAGGCTTATATAAAGAGAGAAGAGAATGCGTTATAAGTACAAGTACAAGTTTATGAAATAAATCTAATTTATTGTTAATAAACTCTTTTATTGTAATTTGTTTCAAGAAAGAGAGAAAGAGAAGAAAGAGAGAAGCGAATGAGATAGAATGAAATAAAGACACAAAGAATGAGATAAAAAAGTGGCAAAAAGACAGTAAGAAAGAGAGCAAAAGAAAATTATAAAACAATGAGTTAAAAAAGAGTTGAAATTATTAGCTAACTATTTCATCATGTTGTCAGAGAAATATTATAATACTTAACTTATATAGATATTTAAAGCATATATCCACATTTATAAAATACTTAATATAAACAATAAGACAGAAGTAGTTATTAGAGAGCGAGAGAATGTAAGAGGAAAAAAAATATATATATATATATATAGAGAGAGAGAGAGAGAAAAGTATTTTGAAGGATACAAAAATGTAATCTGTATAACTTTCTCTTTTGCTTTTTTATTTATATACGTAAGCTTCCTATATGCATCTAATATATGTACAACTAATGACTGTGTTTATGT
The DNA here is from genome assembly GCF_002237135.1 of Teleopsis dalmanni. Taxonomy (NCBI): domain Eukaryota; kingdom Metazoa; phylum Arthropoda; class Insecta; order Diptera; family Diopsidae; genus Teleopsis; species Teleopsis dalmanni. The sequence continues at coordinate 33,112,378 of NC_051848.1, forward strand.
AAATTATTTTTGATTTAAGCATATTGTTTTCTCTTATATATATCTAATTAATTTTTTTGTATATAATATACAGTATAATAATAAATAATTATATTATTTGCTTTTGTTAGCTCTTCACGCTCTGGTCATGGTTGCCTGTTAGAATAACAATGTACCAACCAGTACTGCTTTATACCACAGAGGAGCATGGTTGCTCATTGACCACATTTTACGTGCGAGTGGAACAGCATGAACCTACTTTGATGATGATAAAAACGTGCAATAATGAGGTAAGTCATTTCGAACACTTCCAAAAAATTTTATTAAGAAAATAAGTGTGTACGTAACTCAAATGTCATTAAACTTGAATAAAAATTAGGGTCAATAAGGCCTATGCATAACCAACTGTAATACTACTTGTCTTAACCAAAATATTCTGTAATTTCATTATATGAAATTTTGTTAAGAGCAGAATGTGTGATATGAAAACGAATCTAAAACTTCATTTCTAGCAGTAATGGTTAATAGCAGTTATTATATCTAGCAGCGTTCAAATCTAAATGGCAGCTCTCGCAAAAAGACGCGGTTCACTTAAACCCTGAAACTAATGAGTAATGATCATAGGTGTTGGTATATTGAGGTGGCAAACAGCATTCGTAATGAAATAGAGTTATATCCTATTGTGATCTTACAATACCATTTCTATTATTGTACTCATTATTAAGCTCAATATTATTGTAGTTCTTAGAAAATACGCGCTCAAATGATGAAGACAAATATGTGAAGTATTGGAAAGATAAAAAAGGTTCTTGCTGTCAAAATATTAAATTGCACTTCTAAGATGTAAATCCATTAACTGTTAGAAATATGTAAAGTCTGATGTCTAACGTAATGTTTAGTTAAGTAGATAAACTATTATGTTTACAAAAAACACCAAATCATAGGTACAATAAAATGATAATGGCTATAATTGAATTATGGCTCTGGGACGTCTCGCCTAATTCATATATATCTCTTAATTCTTTCTTACTTTTGTACGTTATAAGTTCTTGCGGGCTACAACAGAAACAATTATTTTATTCTCATTAAATTAAGGGTATAGCCCTTCATTCTCTTTAACCTATATATATACATTATATTTTGTAACTCTCTGTTATTATTTTCATTGTTTAGGTCTTTATAGGCTACAACAGCAACGACCGCTTTATTTTTATTAAATCAACTCTGCAACTTTTGTTCCTCTCTTAAGCTAACTTATAAATATCTTGTAATATCTTTGGTCCTTATAGATTAAAGATCACAACAACAATAACAACAACAACAAACTGTTTATTTCCATCAAATTCAGAGTGTAATGATACCTTCTGTACTATGTTTATAATTAATTACTAGTGTTCAGTTTGTTTCCCGACTTTTTAGGTACATTGAATAAAGTCGGCTATTTTGAGTAAATTTTTCCACTATTATAGTATAGTAAGCTGATGTAGCTTGCTTCTTAAGATATCGAGGTTGTACAATGTTTATATTGATAACATTAACAAAAACCACACACGTCTTTCATGTATTTTATATATGGATTGTTTATATATAGCAAACAATGTAATATACGCCAGATGGCGTGTGTACTTGTTGTATATGGTTTTCATGTAAAACTGTTCCGCTTTAAAGTCTGATATCTGAAGAACTAAGCTTTTTGACAGTTTCCTCAAAATAACTTTTAAAAATGGCGCGCCGGGAATTTTAAGTTCTTATCCCAATTCATGGGATTGCTCCTATTTGGTGCTATAGCAATATTTAAATTAAAATAGTTTTTTGTTGTCGTTTTTTTAATGAGTTGTAATCATTTTTATATTATTATATTGTAGGTCTTCGGCGCATATTGTTCTTCACGCTGGTTCGAACGTAATGTGAAAGATGATAAAGGCCAACGTCAGGCCTACTTTGGTACAGGTGAAACTTTTCTGTTCTCCTTGTATCCAGAACGTGCCAAATATCCATGGGTAGGCATTGAAAATGACAAAGATTTGGGACATTCGTCAGAACTTTTCATGGCAGCTGATGCTAAAATGATAACAATCGGTGGCGGGTAAGTGGGCTAACATTATTTCAAGCACATTCATATGAATATTTAATATTCCCTTTTTGCTCTCTTTTTCAATAGTGAAGGGCAAGCCATTTGGATGGATGAAAACATACGTTTTGGTAAAACGGACAGCTGCAAGACATTCAATAATCCACCATTATGTCCGTCCCGTGATTTTGAAATACGCGTACTAGAAGTCTACGGTTTCGTTGGTGCTTAAGATGGTTGAAATAGAGAAAACGAAATAAAACAAAGTAGTTTTGTTTGACAAAAAGGATTGAATTTATAATCCTTTAATGTTCGATTCTCATATTTGCCTGCTTAGTAAATGCTTAAGAACAAATTTTACAAAATAACATAGAAAAGCAAGAAGATTAACCCGCCGACGATGTCTTCTGTTACCTTTCTATTTTTTTATTTTAATTTTTGTTTCTTAAAATTTTAATCTTTTGACTCTTGTTTTTATTTTTATTTGCGAGAGTGCGAACAAAAATGTAATAAAATATTTCAACATTATGAAGTTTATAGAAATGCAATATACGTCCTAAAATACTTGGATGAAAAATTGTTAAAACAGAAAGAGATTTTGGAAAATAGTAGAAAACAGTCTATATTAAAATTCCTAAAAATAATAGTAAAAGAAAATTAAAAGAATAACAAAAATACACAAAACTGTTTATGCATGCAATTATAATAAAATATATAAAAAAATATTTATAATTAAATATAAAAGATTTAGTAAAATTATATTTGTTAAATTATAAATTATATATTTTCATGTATTAAATATTAATTTTTTCATGTTTCCTTCCCCTTCCCCACCAGCAGAACACTTTATATATATTTATTATGAAGTAATTGAAATCAACTATATAAAATAATTATTAACATATATATGTGTATATTATTGTCAATGTGTATTTAAATCATTTATAATTATATAATATGTTAAACCTATCGGTTTAGAATTAATTATAAAAATATTAAATTTGTTATTTGTTTTTTCTTTTCTTGTTTCTTTTTTGTTTCTTATATCTTTTATTTTTATTTGTTATAAGAAATTTTTTGTTTTAAAAAAAAAATAGTTTTATTTAAACAAAATCAAACTACGGACTGATTTCATCAATTATTAATTTTATAAAAAATCTATATATATTGTTTTGTTTTTAAAATTATAACAAAAAGAAAATGTAAAACAGTTTTAATTTTTATTATACCTTTATTAACTAAATTTAATATATAATATAAAAGAATAGTTATAATTCATAAATTATTTTTGCTCAATTTTTTCGAGCATTAATTTATAAACTATGAAATATAAAATAAATAATAAATAAATAAAAAGTTATTTCAAAAAATAAATTAATATTTTAATATTATATTAAAAAAATGTGTGTTTTAAAATTATTGATATATAAGATAAACAAATAATATAAAAATATGATATAACTACAAACAAAATAATAATTATAAAAAGTAATAGTATAAAATTATAATAATAATAATAAAGATAATTATAAAAAAAGAAAAACAAAATAGTGCAAAAAATATATATACAAAAGTAATTGCAAATATTACAATAATAATTTTATGGAAAAAGCATCGATATTCTTAAAATTTATACAAAAAGTTTTGTTTTAATAAGATTAGCTTAAAAATATTTTTTTTTTTTTGGTTTTTGAGTGCTGTTGGTATTTATTTAATAAAACCTAATTGCTCATATTTTTTTTTATTAATTTTTTTTTTGTAATAATATATAGAATCAAAACATTTCAATGGCATTTTTTAGTAGAAGGGAAAGACTGAATTGGTTCTTAACTTTTTGATTTTAATAATATTTTTAAAGAAATTATTTGTTTTATTGAATATTATCTCTTACCAAAATCAAGCTCCCTCTTATTTTATTTTGTCTCTGTTGGGACTGATATTGTTATAAAATTAAATATTTTAATTTTTATATTAATATATAAAGAAAAAGATGGCTATAATTTTTGAAGACATAACGTGCTCATAAGTTAATTCTTTTGGATATATATAGAAAATGATCTCATTTAATTAAAAATATGCATCTATATTACAAAAACAATAATTCGTTACTACTTTTTTTAATGTTAAAAATCAATTTAATCTTATAAATAAACAATAGTAAATGGCATCTACAATTACACTTAAGTTAATCCAGGAGGAAATTAAGTTATGCAGTACATTGTTGAAGTTTTATATAGCAGAAATCTCTTCTTCTACATTGTTATTTGAGATAATAATTTGAGCTAGAGATAGACAACTATAAACCCGGATAAATGGTAGCCACCATTTTAAGATATGTTTGAAAAAAATAATAATAATAGAAGAAGTTATTTGATATAAACTCTTACTAAAACTTGTTGTATTATGTTATCAATTTGTTATGAATTATGCATATTGTAAACTTTAATAATCAATCTTACCAATTTTTAATAAAAAAATTAATATTTTAATTAATTAATTAATTATTTGCTTATAAATATTTTTATATTTTATATTTTCCCTCTAGTCAGTGCTTTATATATTAAAATAATATCAACAGCACTCAAATAAAAAGTAAATTCATGTCTTTTTCCTTTATATATTTACTTATATAGTATCAAAAAAAAAAAAAACTGCTAATACTTCTGCTCAGATTTCGAGGTGATAAATATTAGTACACATAAACTAAATAATCTACTAATTTTCGGACTAATTGCGAAAAAGGTTTCACATAAACTCTTACGATAAAAAATCAATTTCTATTATTTTGGTTTAAAGAATAAAAATACAACTTCTAGATACATATACACGCATATATAACGAGTTGTATCTTATAACAACGAACAAGCAAAAACTCAAGCTAATAAATATATACCTAAAATATCTATAAGCACTAGTAAATATTTAAGTAATACGAAGTGATATTTTAATGGATCAAGATTAGTTTGATATTATATACATTCACTAAACAATTCAGTTTCGCATAAATATTATTGTTTTTTTTATTGTTTATTATCTGGTTATCTTTTAATTATCTTTTAATTGAGTAACATTTCCAAATATTGCATCTAATAATGATAATTACTAATGCTTTTCCTTTCAATTAAATGTAATGTAATATTTACTATATTTATATATATAACTAACTAGCTATTAAGCGGAAATTAATTTTAATATAATTAATATAAATCTAGTATGAGTTCGAAATCGATTATAACTTGCTTAAATCTGTTGAAGTAGATACTTTCTACTTCAGCCAGTGTTTGCTTGCTGTAACTTTTAAATTCAAATTCTGTTTTATTAAGTATTTGACTTTTTACTCATATAATTCTATTGATATTTTAGTTTGAGCAAATAGTAATCGATTAAGAATCCATTCTACTTTCTATTATCAATCAAACAACAATTATAGATGTCAGATTAAACCTCTTTATCAGTGAAGATTCGTGTTCGAAAGTTATTAATATTATGAAAATATTTATGATATTTCCATATTATATCGAAATACTTCAGAGCTAATAAAATCAATATACGACTACCCTAAAATTATAAATAAACAAAATATAAATAAATAATATAAATAAACAAAAAAGAACTAGGGTTCTCATTATCTGAATGTATTATCCTACACTAAAGTTTAAACAACAAAGCAAATGTAATAAACAATACGCTCAATATATAATAGTGAAACATTTAGTCACTAAATAGCTACAAACTAATAGCTCAGTAAGCTCAGTTTAGTACGAGAAACTTTTTCTATTACTTCCTAGTATGTAGCACTGAGATCGTAGCATAAGAGATGGTTCTGGGAGCGGAGAAGTAATGTCATGGAGCTAATCGTCTGTATAGACACCAAGTGATACTCACTGCTCTTATCACGAATAATGCCAGTTGGTCTATTTGGGTTACAAAAAAAATAATAGTCGTAATACCAATTTACTAAAAAAAAAACATTCAGTAGAGTTATAGTTGATATGCAGACAGTTATAGTTAAAGGCTTTAGAAATTTAAAAATTTGAAATTTAAATTAATAATTTAATTTAAATATTCTTAATTTTAATCAATAATAATTAAACATTATTTAAGTGCAATATTCACCAAATAATTTCATGCGTATCCGCTATAAGATGTTGTTGACATTATAATTCATATATATATTTTATATATGTATATCCTATAGTAATTTTTTTATTTTACTTATTACATTTAATTGTTTATTATTTTTTTATATAATGTTTGTAATTAAGTTTATTTAATTTGATTTTTTTATTATTTACAACATTTTTCATTTGCTTTCTTAATTTGTTTTTTATATACATTTTTCTTTGATTTTTATTGACTTTGTTCCTTTTTTATTTCTTCACTTTTTTGTTTTTATTTATTTATTTTTTTTTCTTTATTATTTCTATTTCTGTTTTTTCTTTTCTTTTTAATTTCTTAATTCTTCTTTTTTGTTTCTTTTTTTTATTTCCTTTTTTATTTTTTCTTATTTATTTGCTTTTTCTTTTTTTTATTTTCGTTTTTATTTCTTCTTTTTTTTATTTCTTCTTTTTTTATTTATTCTATTTTTCTTATATTTTTTTCTTCTTTATCTTTTCTCTGTTTTTTTTTTTATATTTTTGTGAAATATATTTTCTTAAGCATTTAATGTATATTATTTTTTTGTATATGTAATTAGTTTTATATACATTTTTGACATATTCACAATATATTATTTTGTATATAATTATTTAACATTATATTAGTGTATTTTATATATCACAGAACATATCTGTTGATATATATTTATGTCGATATATACGTAAATAGTTGAGGTATATATTAATTTTGTTGTATTATATTACCTTTATTTTTTTAAACATTGTGTACCATAATTATTTTGTTAATATATTTTTATTCTATATATATGCATATTTAGGATATTTTCAAACAAAATGATATAAAAATTTTTTTTCAGATTGACTTTTCTGTAGGACTCTATCTCTGTTAATTTTGTATAACTGAGATATCCCTAAAAAAAGAAAGTGGATCCCATTTTCCTTAATTTTTTTTGTTATTTTAAAATAACATGTATTATATATACGAGTGCAAACATATTTTTGTTGTTTTTTTATTTTATATTTAAGAAAGATATTTTTGATATATATATTTCTTTAATAACTTAAAGTTAAAGCATAAAACTTAAAAATTCATATTATTGTTTTGTTTGAGAAAAAGTTTAGCAGACTAAATATTTTAATATTAATTCAATTTATTTTTCTTCAATAGTGAATATATCTAAAAATAAAAATTACATTTACTATAAAATAATGGAATTAAAAACATAAAAACTAAAATTAAATTAGAAATTAAAAAAATTCTATTAAAATAAAATAATTTAAATTGGAAAAATAAAATAGAAACATATAAGCAATAGAAATAAAATTTTTTGTTATGATTTATGTTATTTATTTGTTATTAAAATCTGTTTTTAAAAATTTATTTTTATTTATATAAAAATTAAAATTAAAATGAAAATTGCTTAAAAACTTTTGTAGTAAAAAATTGACAAAGTTGAAGACTAAAGAAGATTTTGAAGACTTTAATTTTATTGGTTTTACAATATATATATATATATATATATATATTTATATATATATAATATATTTTTTTTTATAACAATAATTTATATATTCTTGATATTATTGATATTAGTTTTTATTTAAAACTTTTTATAGACATTCCATTTATTGTGCAATTTTTAATTGTAGATCTTTTCGATTTATATGTACTTCCAATATATGTCAAGGTTAATATTTTATTTTTGCTTTATATTCTGTTGCAAATGGGTTTTTTTATAAGAAGTTTATATATTATAATACTTTTGAATACAAGTTGTTATTAGTCATAACTTGAGTTTATAATATTTCAAATTTTCAACAAAATTTATATTTTACTTTTGAGGTGCATTTTTTAATTTCCTTAACATTGAACACTTTTTTTTTTAATTTTATAAATGAAAATAATTATTTGATTAAATAAATATATGCATAAAATAATTTATAAGTTTTAGTGTATTTAAATATATTTAGTGTAATGAATACACTGTTATTTAAAATGAAGGTTTATTATTTCCAATTAATTTCTTTTTAGGAAAATTTTAATGTTTTTTTAAATATCAATTTTTTATTTAATAATAAATATTATTAATATTAATTAATTACTTCAACGCTTTTATTTTCCAATTTTCTTATCTAGTATATGTTTTTTATTTATGCTTTTATTCATGTCATTATATACAATGTATGTAATTATTTTTTATTGCCTTTATTTCTTATTTAATATATTAATTTTTAATATAATTTGGAAATAGTTTAAATGTTATGATGTTGTTATTGTTATTATTTTAAATTTAAATTTTTATTTTTTATATGTTAACTTTTTATTGTTTATTTATTCATGGATTATTTTAAAAATAATTTTTTATTATATTCAACTTTTAATTTTTATCAAATTATTTAAAATCTTGATCTATAAACTTTGGAAATATCACTTTGTACACAAAATATAAGAAACTAAAAATCTAAAATATATATCAAAATATAAAAGTTAAGTGATTTTTAGTTATTAAAACAATAATTTTTTAATTAAATTTAAAAAATACAATCAAAACGTGAGGAATTAATTTATTAATCATTTAAAAATCATAAAAATTTTAAATAAATGTATAAAATAAAACAAAACGAAAAAAGCTGTCTGTGTTGTTTAAAATATTTAAATATTATCTCTTAAACTTTAATTGTTGTGCATACACATATTATATATAGATAAATATATATGTCAAAAAAAAAAAATAATAAATTTAAATCTGCAATAATATTATAAAATTTATATATTCGTATATAAAGTATATAAACAGAAAATATTTAATTATTGATTTATTATTAAGTTTGTTGTTGTTAAAATTTGTTTAAAAAATTATAATTAATATATTTTGTAACTATTAATATATTATGTTAAGAATGTCAAATGACAAATTGTTTTTTATTTTACGAATGTTTTTGAGGTTTTCTAATGATGAACGCATGGTTTATAAAAAATAAATTTTTTTATCAGTATTTTGAAGATTAACATTTTATATATAACCTACATATATATATATATATATATATATATATGTGTATATATATAAGCTTTCATTAAACTTTTTTTTAATTTTTGTATGAGTTTTTTAATAAATGCACTAATTTTTAAAATTTGTTACATTGCATATATATGTTAAATTTTTAATAAATTCTTTTATTTAACGTTGATATACAATATATAATATAAAATATAAAAAAAATAATGCATTAAAAAAAAAGTAAAAAAATGTTTACAGAAACATAATATAATTGTTTCCTAACTTATAAGTGTTGTATAATGTAATTTGGAAAATATGCAATTACATATTATTAAAACAAATATATCACAACTAAACAAACGTCAAAACATATAAAAAAAATAATTTATATATTTTGTTTAAATGAATTATTTTTAAATTAAAAAAAAATTTCATTATAAATGTGAAAAGTAATAAGAGAATAAAATTAAAAATTGCTTTGCATAATTAATAAAAAAATTAATTTACTATTTATTAAAAACAAAATAAAAAAATCAAATTATTATAAATGCTACTAGCAAATATTATAAGATTTCTCTTGATTACTTTATTAAATGTGAATTAAATATGTTATATATATATTTATATATATATATACATATAAACATATATTATATATGATAAATGTTAGTTTTATATAGTTTTACTTCAGTGAAAAAAATACAAATTAAACAAACAAATCTTTTTATTTAATGTTTGTTTATTAATTAATAATAATTATTGGATGTAGTTAAACATATATATTAATACATATATATATATAATAAAAAACAGAAGTAAGAATCAATAAAATGAAATATATGATATATATAATACATATACAAGAATATACTCATTTAATTTGTGTTCATAATATTTCAATTATTTAGGTTTACAATATGCTAGGTATTTACTTATATGCATATATTGATGTACTCAAATCATATGTTATATACATGTTATATATACAAATCCGTCCATGGGCTTAAATCGCTTACATTAAAGCCAATGCTCGAAGTAATAACGATATCAACGTAATGCTTAACAAAGGAATCAATCCTGAGGGCATCGCTTACGGTTGCACTCAAAATAAAATTTACTGAACTGACTTGCTATTTTCGGATGGTTGTGGGTTTGTCGCACCAACGTGAGTTAGGTTCTTATACTTATTGATGCATGAGGGAAAAACTGGCGAAAATACTTTTAGTATGTCTTCACTTCCTTTTTCATCACTTTCTTTTGTGATTTGTGTTTTTTTTTTGGATTTGTCATTACATATTCCATTACGGTCCATATTTTAAGCTATGGTTATCCGAAACAAAAAAGTTTTTAAATTAAACAATATGAAATTAATTCAATATATAAAAATATTTTATATTTTTCATAGCCTACTTTTAGTAATGAAAAAGATGAAAAAAAAAATTGTATAACTGATAGATATGACATTTATTTTATATATATTATATTTTGGATGTCTTACTACTTGAATTCCAAAGCAAAAAAATCATTATAGATAATGCTTTCGTCGATGATGGCATTTTGAGAAGTTAATGTCTAGTTATTTAACGTCATAAAAAAAAGTAAAAACCAAGGAAGACAGGTACTTTCGGAGCAAGTCCAAATATATATAATACTTTACATTAAAACAAAACAACTACCTTCAACATTGCAATTATTTTTATAAAAAAGTATGAATATACTGTATGAGAATTATAATTTTTATAATATTTTACATAAACACATTACACTGCATATCTTTCGGAATGTTATTTCATTAGTCTCAGTTTGTAAAAGTCTCATATTGTTGCTTTGATGCGGTTTAGCCAATACAGAAAAAAACCTGTTTTATAAACAATTGTTATTGATTACTATGGATTGCTTACTTTATAGTATTAACGAGCACAGGAAAAAAACAGCTTCTACATTCAATGACACTCTCTCAGCACCATATGATGATGTATGATATGCTCTATATATGCACTTTTTTTTGCATTATGTTAAAAAATGTGTGGTTGAATAAAATTGTTAGTTATTAATTGTCTACCTAGCGGAGCGTATAGCTGTCTGTATACAAGTTACAAGTAATAAATGGACATTCTGATATAAGATATAATTTATGATTATATATGATATAAACTTTATAATATTATTTTCTCTTTTGAAAACGTCGTTAAGATATCACCTTTAAGGTGTATATATTACAAAAGTGAATCGTTAATTGTGATCATTAGAAAGGTAGTAATTTCTGAAATAAATTTAGAAACACTTAAGCGTATCTGTATTTAAAATCGATTTAAATTTATTTATTTATTATAATATTAACTTTTAAAATTGTACACAAAGCATTTTTAATTGGTAGAGAAATTTAAAAATTATTTTTAAATCTTTTGAGGTTCATTTTTTATAAGCCTAATAAATAAGTTCCAAAAATAGTAATAATCACAGCCATTGCACCAGCGGATGTTTTTGTTGCAGTATTTGTGTTACATAGATCATCATTACACACATCACATGATAAAGTGTCTCTGAAAAACACATAAGGATCCTCAGCTTCGCATGCTTCTTCAGTATTATCTATATCACCGTAATAACAGGTACGACGTATAAAAAATCGATAACCTTCAACTAAAAGTAGAAAGCGAATTATGTTTATGAATGTTTTATTCTATGTATATATAATAGACTCTTGATATAACGATATATATAATATCAAAGCATTTCTTTTACTCGTATATATTTCACATACAACATTAGTTACTTGTTATTTACAAGTAATTGATCGTTCGTTATTAAATGGGTTAGTTATATAGAGTACTCGTTGAACCGAGAATCTACTGTAATTATAAGTTTAAGATATTTTTAAATGTTCCGTTTTCAATTAAAGTAAAGCGTAACTAATGTTGACAATACGTTTCAAAATAAAATAAATGCAACAATATTGACACTATATAGATAAGGGTATAAACTACGTTTTCTTATTAAGCCTTGGAGCGTTCAAAACATTTACTTTATATATTAGCTTACTTAATTATGTGGATAATGTGATAGGCAATAAAGGGGAGTGAGAAGACATTTGCAGAAAATTTGAGACTGTAAGAGTGCCAGTTGGTGGATAAAGAATCTAAAAATAATATTCATGCTCAATAGTGACACTTATACCTTAAGTAACTTGTAGTTACTAGTTATATTTTATGACATTTTGGTGACCAACCTAATTAAAACACGAATAATGACCTCCATACTCTATCTCACTCAAGAAATATATTCTTCTCTCATCAAGACCGGAGATATTATCCAGGAAAATTACAAATAATTAATTCTATGAACTTTATATTTCCATAAATTTAATTACGTTTTCTAATAAAGAATTAATGTAGGCTTTTAAATTGTTGAGATCTCACTAACCTTCAGCTCTTTGTAAAAACAAATTAATTAATTAGCTGGATTACAAATTACAGCTAATATCGATTCACTATGCAAGACTCGGACGATTTTAAATACAATATAAATTAAATAAAAATTAAATATGAATATAGTAAAATTTAGTAATGTGCTTAAGTTTGCATTATTTATTAATTAAATTATTAATTAATTGTACGCTTTAAATTTCCCATAACTCAGCAGTATTATTCAGCCTATGACGAAGTAGTTTCGGGTAATAATTTAATAGGTTGTTTGATAAAAAACAAATAAAGATATACTAAAAACAGGATAATAGACAAAATTTAGAAAAATTCCAAAATCCACAACATCGTTAATTGGAAGAGTTATGTTTGACCTAAATGGAAACAATCAGTTCAAAATGCATACAGGACTGTAGTATCGAAGCAGAAGAAGAGAGTAGACAGAGATATATTGAGTTGTCCAACTATAAGATATATGCCAATTGTTAATAATTTTTTTGGTACAAAATGTTTCTCAGGTAAATACACATTATGTATTATATAAAAAATAGTAACTTTAGAGAGAAAAATATTTAAATAAAATTATGCGACTAAGACAAAAGGTGTAACCACAATATATCCAATATATCCACAATATATCTAATGCAATTTATGTGTAACTCATAAAAAATGTTTTGACTATATACTAAATATAATTGTATATCATAATCATATTTAAAATAAAACGTATGAGTATGGAGGTGAAGAAAAATGTGTAGTTTCAGTATTAATCAAAATAAAGGGTGAGAAAGATTAAATACTCGTAACTCAAATAAATCTCTCAAAAATAATATTTGGACACCCATATAAAGGATGTCCAAAATTACTTAATATCTCAAAAATTATTAATTCTTATTACTTAAACAATATTTCTATATAGATCATTAGTTCACTATATATACATTAATTTGATATCTAATGTGTTCTTGTGGCTAAACGACTTTTATTTATATTTTTTTTTGAATACTGAAATTTCAGACTTTCGTTCAATCTTTTACGATATTTTTCAATTCTTGGACCAAAGCATAAATTCACTCTAATGTCAAACACATTATGTTGTTGTTATGACCCACTTTAAATCAGTATATTTATTATTTTTGTTTATTTTCTTGAAGAATATGCAATGAATATACTAAAGTTTCATCTTTCAGTGTGATAATCTATTGTTATTATTATTAATAATAGAGTTTGTTTTAATATAGTTCTGTAAGTTTAATAAAAATAGTAAACCTATGAGAATTGAGTGACTTTCTTTTTTTGGTCAAAGAATAAAATAAATACTCTAAAGCTTTAGAAATATATATAAAAGAGATCATCGATCAAAAAAAAATCATCGATCAAATAGTGATAATCGATCACAAACTCTTCACATATTGCATTAAATTAATTTTTTAATATTTATAATGAAACTGTTTTCTAACATTTCTTTGGAAACTAATTATTTATGGTACTCACCGCCTTCATGAATTTTTGTCATGCATCCTGTGGCTGGTAGGCGGCGTTCATATTTTTCCAAATATTTCGGCATTTCAAGTTCATCACAGTCAACCTGTTCAACGCCCTCCGGTGAGAAATATTGATTGCATCGTGGGTCGTGCAGCGAGTCACAGTTGTAGCATTTAATAGCGGACACTGTTTTTTAATTAACAAAATGTTAATTTAAATATTTTTGGCAGGCAATAATTAAAGTATCTCCAAAAGCCTTACCGACAGCGAAACAAATGCCTAAAATGGTACAAATAAAAAGCGCACGCATCTCGATTTTTTTGAGTCACAAAGATGAGGTAAGATTTTTATTAAAAATTCTTAAATATATTTTTATATTTATTTTTCTGTTGATATGTATATATATGTATATATTTAGAATATTTTTTAAAACTTAATGCAATATCGCCACTAATAATATTTATTTTTTAGTTTTTATTTTTAATAATTTGCATTTAGTATTTCAATAAATGTCGTTAAAATGCTTTATTAATTTTATTATTTACATATATTATGAAAATTTGATAAATTTTTTTTTTGTTTTTATAAAACATTAAGCAAAATTTTCACACGTCTTTGACGAAATTGACCTCGAGCAGTACTGATCTATGAATGAAATAAAAATTTGTTAGAACAAAATTTTCGTCATTTCAATCTTTAAATAAAATAAAATTTTATTTTAAATAGAAATTTAGAAACACTAAATAAAAAAAAATACAAGAAAAAAAAAAATTTGTTTTTGCCGAAGATATAACACCCTTCACACACATACTTTTGATACAAATTATTAATTTACAATCTACTTAATAATTCTTTTAAGATATATTAAGTTAATATTATTGATATGAGTTATTTATTTATATTTATATATTTTATATATTTATATATTTATATTTATTATTTATAAAGTATGAGTTATTTACTTAGCATTTATTTATTTTAATAGAAACAAATTATTGTAAATCTAATCGTATTTTTATGGAAAATACAATAATCTTATATTCATATAATAAATATAAATAAATGAATATATATATAATAAATATAAATAATAATAATAAATATAAATAAATGAATATATATATAATAAATATAAATAATAATAATAATAATTATGAATATAAATAATAATAATAAATAAATAAATATAAATAAATGAATATAAATATAACAAATAACAAATAATAATAAATATAAATGATAATAAATTACTTCTTCTGAAGGATAATTTCTTCAGAGCAAATTTAACAGTTTTGATTCACGTTATTACATATGAAAATCTTAACCAAATCAATAAGTTTTTATCCTAAATATAACAATTTTAACCAAACCTTAACCTAAAACGGATTCTTGGCCATTTCGGAATGTCAGTAATCATTAATAGCAGTCGAACTCGCTAGAACCGGTTCCAATACGGTGCCTTATGGACCACAACCATTTCGCGACTTACCTAAATCTGTTATGAGATCCAATCTGAATCAACCATTAAATAGTAAAATCACGTTGAGTGCAGACACATCAAATGAATTTGGATCCAATCTGAATCAACCATTAAATGGTGAAATCACACTGAGTGCAGACACACCAAATGGATTTTACCTGCAATTAATGGAACGGCTATGTCCTTGTGACTTCATGCCACTAGGACTATTGACTTCTAATTTGTCCTTAAACAAAAACCGCTTTTGTTTTTGCTTAGCACACAACAATTATAGATCAGGTAATATAGATATAACTAATATATTGGAAAGTGAATATTACTTTGATTTATGATGACATCTTACTCTTTTTCGTGTTTATTTTATTGATCGCATATTGATTATAGGCATGGTTCTAGCCTGACTTTGTAATAGTTTATTATTTTAAACTAACAGAAGTTCTGAGTAAAAGACCTTCTGGTTGAGAAATACCGGAGAGAGATGGAGGCAGAGAAAGGCAGTGAAGAAAAGGGGGAGGGAAGGTGTAAAAGGAAGAGGGAGAGTCACAGAGAAAAGGAAAGAAAGAAGAAAGAAAGATGAAGAGGAGAAAGGGAGGAAGAACGAGCGGAAGAGTCAAAGAGAAAGTATGAACCAAAGAGAAGCGGAAAGTGAGGAAGAAGAAGAGAAATAAAAGAGAAAGAAAGAGATTAATGGGTAAAGAAATGGAGAAACGGAGAGAAAAAAGTAAAAAAATGAGGAAAAGTGAGTTAAAAATCATTAATTGAAATAAAGAAGGTCGAGAACGCAATAACAAAACAAATTAGACAGTATTCACGATGTCGGGTAACGAGTTCAGTAATCGTGTAACAATATTAGTATTGCAAAATATCAACAACAAAATACTCGATGTGTATTTTGTTGTTGTCGATATGCTATGGTACTAATAGTTACCGATCTCATTACGCGAGATTGTGAATAACCCTAATGATAATTCGGTTTTAGTTATTTATTATTAGATAGTTTGTTATTGTTCAGTATTATTTCTTAATGAACTAGACTATAACATACTCAGACAAGGATTTGTCATTGCTGAAATAGTGTCCGATATATTTGACCAAGTGTCAAATATTTTACAAACTTAATTTATAAGCATAGTTTTCGCATTATGTGTATGAAGTGTACAAAAATCATGGATTAACTTAATATATTTTAAAATAGCAACAAATAGTTTATATCATTTGCTACACATGGGGAAAAAGTTCGTCAAACATACCAACAATGACACCAACTGAACTGCCTAGAGAATCTCAAAGCAGAGAATTAATTCTAAATTTATTATTAAAATGCGTTGGCGTCTTAATGGCTAATGAAAAAACTGTGTTAGCGTCTTTTTTCGTTTATCTAAATTAGAGACCAACAAATTACAAATGAAACAATTTCAATTTGATATAATTTTAACCAAAACGCCCAAAAACTATTAAATTCAACAGCTTTTTTATTGCTTTTTACTTAATTTACTAATTGCTTTATTCAGAATAAATTGTTAATGTTAGTTTATTCGCCCTGTTTTCAAAGAAAACATATATATATATTTTTGTTTTTTTTTTTTGTATAATTTATGGAAGGTCTGTATAGTGCATTTCTTTCAATATTTTTGTACAGGATGGGCAAATGTACATTTCACAGCATTAGTTCAGAATAATTCTAAATTTTAATCCGATTTTGTATTTAAAATTTTTGCGAAGAAAATGAAACTCGCCAGCGTTGCCGCAAGTATGGCTGGGTGCTGATGCAGTTCCTTGGCACGATTGCAATAGTTTTCATTATCACAGACATGACAGGAGATCTCTTCCACAGACGTCAACATCGGATCCAATCTGCAACCCATAGCGGTGTCGTTGACGTCACCAAAGAAACAGCTGCGTACTGTTTTCTGAACGCCATGCTCTGTAAATAAAAAATAAACAGAAAGATGTAAAAAGTGTGAGAGAGAATTTGTGTGTGAGAGGGAGAGAAAGAGAGAGAGAGAGAATAAAATAGATTAACATAAAGAAGAAAATATATATTTATACATAAAAATTTAGAACAAAACAAATTAAAAATGAAAATGTTTATACTTTTCATGCAATTTTCACACATCAAAAAATATGGAAACAAAGTACAAGAAAGAATATTGCTATTCCAATTAAGAATGCATTTCCAACCAATAAATGAAACAGAAATAAACTGAAAAACAAATTTCCAGAAGGTCGAACATCTATCAAAAAAATTATTTTTCTTCTTAAAATAACTTTCACTGAGTCTTTTTTTAATTACTCATACGCCATGGTGTGCATGCAATGTGGTGCATTCGCTAATAGGCGGTAAATTAAATTTGAAATTACAACAATAAAGTTTGGTTAAATTTAAATATTATAATATATTTTGTAATTATGTCTTCTTTATAACAGAAAAAGTTTCAAAAAGAAGTCCCTAGTTATTATTGAAAAGCGAATCTAAGGAGCCAATCTAAATACATTTAAATAGGTCGGTCACATACTTCAAATACCGTCAGGGTATTTTAATCTTATTAGTTGTTATCTATATTAATAATGGATAACAACAAGTTATTAATAAAATTTTTTGAATTTATTTATCGATCTGTTTATTGAAATGATTTTTTATATTTTTTTTAATTCAACGTTTAAAATTTTTTTTATACTCTATATTTCGACACTCCTTGAGAGTCATCATCAGGATTACGATCTACTCTAAGTTAATATTATTAAAACCGCATATACATGATCCTCTTTGTACTTTCGTCTATATTTCGTCAATAAGTTATTAATAATGAAAACGTGTGCTGTATTAAACTCGACATAATAAGACAAGAAATATGAGAGACTACCCCAAAAAAACAAAGATATGTAGTCCTCGAAAATTTGACGCTATCTTTATTAAATAATGAAAAGCAACATTGTTAAGAAGGAGAAATAATCCTTAAAAAAAAAATAGTAACATTTGAATAAGTTCAGAATATTTTGAAATAAGTTAAATAAGAATAAGTTATTTATTATTCGAATAAGTAAATTTGAATACATTAGATTTCAAACATTTTTATTAGGTTCAGTTATCTAAAATTAGAACAAGATTTTAAAATACAAAACTTAAAAAAATAATAATGCAAATATGAGATATTAAAATTGTTTATAAATGCTTGCTGAATTAATTACTTCCAGAGACAGTTACTTAAAAACTATAATAGTGATACAGACCTGCGTAGTAGCGTAGTGAAAGTCTCAGTATTACAAGTTGATCTATGACTAACTCATGGCTGTTAAGCTAAATACTGAACCCTACAGATTTAAGAAATAGAATAGTTCTATAAAGATCGTCATACTTAAATCACCAATCAGGAATGCTTAGAAACAAATAGGCTTTCGGGTGTTATTGTATATTTATTTATAACGTCAGCGAAGGTTACATCGGAGGTTACGTCACAATCTACTTTTCGGTGATCTGAATTAACTGTCAAGATCATACAACTTATCACCCTTTTAATGGTTCAAAAATGAACATCCGTCGAGTTATACGTCACTCGTCCGTATCTAAAAGTGCTTCAAAAGTGTTCAGTATTCCAAAAAGATCCGTGAAGAATAGTTGACTATATGGTATATTGTAGTACATTCTTAAGGGCAAGGTTAAAATAATATACTGAAATAAAAATGTAAATGAAATTTTAAACAACGTTTTATTTAAATATATTTCAGAACCATGAATTGGATGACCCCATATATTTTAAAACCCTCTATTATCTAAAACAATACAAAATTTGACAAATTAAATTAATTTTAAAGCTAGGAAAGGCACTAACTCTGTTAACGTACCACGTACTAATTAACCTCCAGTTTCAATAAATATCAAGATTTCGAAAAAAAAAATTGATGCTATCGAATTTCATTATAACTTTCATTGTAACCTTAAATGGCATTTTACAAAATCACAAATTAATTTCAGAATATGGTGTAGCACTATTTAACATATTCACAAATAAATCGAAGAAATTAATCCTTGTCTCCAGGACAAAACATATAGATCTACTGATTTCCAAAATGTTGCCTTAGCTTTCGATAAAGTTTGGCATAAAGATATTCCAGATTAAATTAAATTGATTTCTTCCCGAAAACATTCACAGACTTCTCTATTCATAAGTGGGTCGTTCCTTTAGTAATGGCATGGATTTTCACAAAAACTAACATAATTGTCTCCGATTTGGCTTAATATTTTTTATTAGCCACTTTAATAATATAAAACGAACTGTATTTCCGAAAACACCTTTCTAATTTTTTTTCATGGGTTCTTACCATGAAGTTTTGGGGACCAACTTTTCAGTAGCTATATCACATGTTCTGTAAATATTATATGTATGGAATTAATTGATCTTTAAACATAACTGATTTATCATTGAATATATAGTTTAAATAAATACAATTATTTATAGCTTACTACTACTATTAATTTTTACTTAAAAAAATGAATTTTTTTTACATTATGCATCGATGACTTTAGATTTCGATTAATATATTATTATATATAGAAGTATATTTATTTAAAGGATAAAATATTGGATTAAGATATTAGGGGATAAGTATTAGTATAAGAATAAGGATTAAAGGAAAAATCGCGAACCTCACATTGAACGCGTGTGTGCAAGGACGCCACTTCAACCTAACTTAAACTAGTTTCAACTTATAGATGTGATGGATGTCGTAAAATAATATGAATCTTAGCAACTGACTATCTTTAAACATAAAATTTTATGAACATTTTTTGGATATGAAATAATTAACACCAACCAAAATATTCAGATTAAATAGCACCTATATACGAAAGCTAGGGCATGTCTTGTGTCGCCCGGAGGTCACAATCACCAAAACAATTTATGTTGTCCTACTTTAAATGCTAAAAAAAGACCCTGAAAAAATTGGTTGATAGAGTTGAATAATAATAATAATAATTAATAATTATGACTATAACTTTTTTATGACCTGAGAAAAATGACTATAAAAAACTACAAACGGACAGTGGATGATCAGTGTGTTTGAGAACGAATATAAATGTACCTACAAGAAATGACAAACATATAGTCAATAATCGGAGTGTTTCGTAATGAAGATTAAAAAAAAAACTCATAACAAAACGTCGAATTTATAATCGAAGATCAAGGGGTCTGGTAACTAGTATAACAGGGATTTCAACTCAATTAAGAACTGTAATACTTAGGATATATTAAATCTATAAAACTGTAAAAAACTATAAATGGATAATGGATGATCGGTGTGTTTGAGAACGAATATAAATGAACCTATAAGAAATTACAAGCATATAGTCAATAATCGAAGTGTTTCGTAATGAATATTAAAAAAAAACTCATAAGAAACGTCGAATTTATAATCGAAGATCAAGGGGTCTGCTAACTTGTATAACAGGGATTTCAACTCAATTAAGAACTGTAATACTTAGGATATATTAAAAAGTAAAAATAATGGAACAAATTAATATATATATTGCTATTTAAATAAATGATAAAATGCAAAACTTTAGTACTGCAAAATACGTAGCCCTCATGTCATCATTTAACGAAACGAGGGTCACCACGGGAAGATAAATATGAACAATGACCCACGAAAGATTATCGAAAAAGTTTTGGAAGTCAATGCTTCTATGTGGAAAAGTGAGATAATAATTTAAAATTACAAGAAATCAATCAGAAAAACTTAGTGGCTTAATAAACTTCTTACATACTACTTTTATAGTTTTCCTATTCTCCTGTGGGTTTGTTTATTTTTTAATGGCAGACGTTTAACTGGTTATATACTTTTTAATAAATTTATTTTATTTTATATTATTTTGACTCACCTTTATAAACTCTTTTCATACATGCTGTCGAATTCCGTGATTCCAACTCGAGTTCCATATACCGCGGTGGTGATACACGCGAGCAATCCATTTTAAAATAGTTTTCTGGTTCAAAATTTTCACCGCATGATTCGGACTCATATACAGATTCGCAACTATAGCAATTAATGCCGATGACTAACGAAAAGAATAACAACATTAGATTGATAATTGAGTTGTAGCTTTAAAAAAAAAATCTGTGCGATCAGGGAATGAATAGTACATCTTCTATGTAAAAAGTATACGGAATTAATGAATAAAATATAAAAAAATAATTTATCTATTAGTACTTCTATTTATCGCTTTTAAAGTAGGTTACATCGTGTGCAATACAATTTATGGCCTGATCCAATCCTTCATATATAATACTTCCCACCATTTGAGTGTGGTATGGACTTTTACACCCTGTGCAAATTTTCTGTTAGGATTGCAATCAACTCGAAACGCTTTTCTCAAAATAGTAATCACAACTACGGGATCACAAAATTTTGTCACGTTTGGGTCATGTTAGTAGAGGACGGTGTTTGGTCATTCAAATTTGTTATGTTTTTTTTTATTAAAAACGTTTGCTATCGCAGAACATGCAAAAGTATAATTGCAAAATAGCAATTGTAAAAACATTTGGCAACATATAACACATTAAATTTCGTACAGTAATACAGTACACTGTAATTAATTTAGAGAGAATTGCGGAAGTGACTTTTACGCGCGTTTTGTAGATTAAAGACTCGAGATACTTTTTACAAAGAATGCGTACCTAACACTTTTTAATATTATTTTAAATACTTTTTTATAATATTATTTCTTTAGGAACCAATTTAGAACTTTAATTTTTTCTCTCTTGAATTTTTATAGTTTATACAATCAATGTTTTGATTGTCACTATAAAGAGAAGGTGTAGTCACTTGAATTTTCATCGATTAATAGAATTAAAATTGAAAAGTGCTTTGCTGATGAGTAAGGGAACTAACCTGTCTGGATTAAACTGATGATCATTAGGAGAAATATCAATAGAACTGTTGGCATCTTCAGACTCATTGAGGCGATTGTATATTGTGTACACGTTTTTCGTATAGAATCTTATGGCTTTGTTTTTATTTAAAATTTTTTAATTTCCTTCGCAATTATTTTTAATTAATTTTTTTGGTTTTTAAATGCTTTTCCGATTGGCACAAAATTGCACTCAAAATTGCTTATGAAATAATTTTAATTAATTTTTGTTCGATATTCCCGCGTTCACCGCTCCCATAACTGAGTGCTCTCTTTAACATAAACTATTTCTCAAATGTTAGTTTATAGTTTTTCTTTTTAAAATTTTCTTCACTTATAACAATTATTAAACAATTTTTTTTCTTAAAACATTTTTGTTTTAAATTTTTTTTAATTTTATGTTGTTTTTTTTAGGTGCGCCGCTTGTGTTAGTCGCGACGTTCAAAAATGTACTGAGAAAAGCTGAAATTCGTGCGGATTTTCCAAATTTTCTTTGCGTTGAAAAACATTTTCATGCTTTGAGCTGTTTTCCCTTTCCTTTTGGCAGGCGTATGTGGTTTAGTATTTTTCTTTTTCATTCACTTTGCATAAACACAGCGCCTTTCCCCCACCTTCCCGCACGCGGATGATGTACTCGTACTTTATGATACACATGAGCTATTTTGGAGTGTGTTAATGTGTCGACACACATTGGCAAACTCGTATAAAATGTATCTCTGAGTTGTTTATCCACATATGCTGGTCTAAAGATTAGTATGTACTAGGTGAATGTCGGTTCGCCTTTCGGTCTGTGGATGGATATACGTTAGTGGCAATGCTTTCTGTGTGATGTCTTAATTGTTGCTTTACATGCAACAAATTGATTTGCATATCATATGCGAGTGGGTCATTCTCTTTGTCTGTCCACATTTTGCTCTTCAATGGCTTCCAATAATATTCCCTTTTCGTTGACAATTTAGATATTCATTTTTTTTTTGTTTAGTGAAAAAAATTTTGCCTTTTGTTGTATTTGAAGTTATTCTAGGCTGACATAATTTTCAACACATTATTCTAGTTTAATATCTGCTAGTAATTAGAGAAGGTGTTTAGAAAAGATTTCTCCAGAGAAATTAAAAAAAAATTACTTCCCAAAATTGCAAACAATACGACACTTAAACAAAACCTATAGAAGAAGACTTCAAACAGTAATGAAGAAATAACAACAAAAATTTTAGTTAATTTATTGAAATTACGACTGATATAAGATATTTTCATATTTGAGGAAATATTCGAATTTTAGTTAATTACTTTATAGTCTGTATATAATTTGTTGGACTGCAAGTGCTAAGCATAGAACTCATGCCTGTCAAATAATAAACGATGACTAATCGTGTTTTTTCAGAAGTAGTCAAGGCTGCACGAATTTACCATGCTCAAGTTCCAAGTTTTTTGTTACAAATTTTTGTCATATAAAATTTGTGTTGTTGTTTCTTCATTACTCCTTAAACCCTTATAGTTTGCGACAAAAAAAAATCAACATTAAAAGATTTGTAGAATTTCAGTTTGGATACACTAGCGAACTACTCTCTGTGGTAGAATTCTATTATCCTAACAGTTTTCTATCAGATTGAAAACTGTAACTTTAATCTAAAAGTAAGCATTTTTGATCGTGAAAATCTTAAAGAGTTATCAGATTAACTAATTATAACAACAAATTCTTTCAATTGAGTGGCAATTCTATAGATATGTACTCAAAAAGAATGTTACTATGAAGTCAGTTTATAAGAATGTTATTATGCTTAAGTTGTCAGTGTCATCAGTACAAAACTTCTATATAAACTTAAGTATTACTTATTTTATACACCTCTTAAGGTTGGGTTGGTAGCTGTTTGTTCGGTTTAATTTTAACCTCAATTCCTATGGGCAATTAGATCCTTCCTACAGTTTTGTTGCCTTATTACCAACTAACTGTTTGGTAGGATAGATCATATAGTTCTGGACCACATGGAATTAATTCAACCGAACTTCTTAAACAAACAATCGTCTAGATTCCGTTTTCTTGGGCAAGCGGAATTGTCAGCGAATTTGTCAACGAACTTTAGTAGAGTGAGCTACTTTTTCCTCTGAGTCATATGCCATTTTAGTTTATTTAACGTTCGTCAATGTCGCATCTATTTGTTGTTAGTGATTTTCTTGTTAGTAGTGTTTTCCAATCTCAATGACCGGTATCCGGAAAAATTAGCTATATTGCCATATAGTCTAGTAAATTGCTTAAAATAACTGTCTTTTGTAAATTCTGTTGACGTACCCAAAAATTTGAAAATGATTGTTATCATTAGAAGGTAGATCAATTGCAGCATTATGACCTATAATTTTGTTCGTAATATTCCAGGAAGTGTTTTTGATAATCTAATAAGGCTTGTTTATAATGGACTCCAGAAATCATTCGATACAATAAATGTTGGGTGCAGATACTAACTGTACTCGTTTCCAGTCAATCGCTGAGCACGAGCAGATAAAATTGGCGAAAGTTTCACTTTATATTTCACAGAATCTAAAGGTGTCAGTGCTCTTTGGTTCCATTGTTGAAATGTAGTAGTTAACAGATGCATGTAGAGGTAAGAAACCAGTGATGCATCTAAATTGGAATCTATTTAGACTGAGAAACATGTTGATTTGTGACAGTGTTTATTGAAAACTGTGTTCAATTGTGGAATAAATAGGATTTGTTTGTATTGCTGTTATGTTGTTTGGATGACAGTTGATATAATTTATTCAAAATTATTGTATCTCTTCGATTTTTTAGTTTTTATTTCTACGAATTGGTTATCTTTTGACAACATATAGAGTACATAAAATTCTCTTCTTTTATTTCAAAGTTCATTCGTCTATATTAATAAGTTTTCCATGTCAACCAAAAAAAAAGTTTTTTTTTCGAATAGATAAGGATTATCCTTATCCTTTCAGAGAGTTAAGTGAAATTAAAAGAAATCATAAAAATACACTAATACCAACACTGTCACATATCTTACATTAGTGGTCTTTAGGAGTTGTTGGTTCTAACTGTACGAAAACAAGTTTTTAAACAGAAAATATGAAGTTTATATATACTTTAATACCAGAAATTTATTAGGAAACATCAGAGCCATTATGTTTTCCATAAACTTCGCCATGTATAAGTAGTAAATTAGACAAAAGTTCAACATTAAACTGAAAATATTAGCCTAATTTTGGTGATTCTATACTAAATGTTTGTTCCTATAAATATATACATATATAGTATATACTATATTATCTTCTGTAGCTACCTTTCTGTAGCCATATGTAGGACTAGCTATATCTTTAGCTTTGCCACAAAACTATCTGACCTGAAAATGAAAAGCTTTCTGCACTCTATCAGCGCTGTAAAATATTTCTTTAATTAACTAACAATTAAGTTCCTCTTAGCTCTGAAAACTTTATAATATAATATATTTTAACTAATATTAAAAACTAAAAGAAGTAATATTGAAAAAATTTCCTCTTTAAGTAATTATTTAAAACGAGAAACATATATGGTTCAACTAATAATTATTACCAACAAAATAATTATTTTTATCATAAAGCGATTATTACAGTAATTAGTAATAAATTCTGGTATCTGATGTTCTAAATGTATTTGTCAATTAAGCTGACTGTCACAGTAACCTAACTTAACCTATTCTATAATTAAAAATACTGGATCATTACTTAATGATTTTAATCGTTTTGAAGTCTGTTTTTAAGTTAAAAAATATTAAAATTTTGCATAAAGCAAAATAAATTTGATAGAATTTATATTTTATATATTTTGTTTATAATATGTTTTTAATTAAATATTTAATATCTCGATGTTAATTTGATACATATTTCGAAGTATTTTGACTGCCAGCTAACCAATGACAACTTTACAGTTTTATTTCGCAAAGCTTATAAGAACGATAAAAGCTTTTTCATTATTTTTTACTTGTATATCAGTCACTTTCAAACTGTCGTAACCAAGTTCATACACTTCATGACCACTTTTTGTTTTTATTTATAAAATTTTATTATTTATATATTTTCGTGAATATGATTTCTTTTACATTGATATAATTTAAATTTAACTCTTAAAATATGTTCAAAATTACTACTTTGTTTCGTTTCTATGGAGCAATGAGAAACTTTTCAGAAAAAGCTATCTATAGTGAGGTCATCTCTTGGCAATCACATATGTATGTCTCTAAGATATATCATTTAATTTCGTGAAGCTAAAAATTTATAACATTTGAAAGAAAAGCCCTTAGCCTAACCCATAACCCATTTCATTACATTATGTTATGATATATTTCATTTCATTTACTGGTTCATATAAATATTGATCTTAATAGCTTTCAATTAATCTGTTAAAAAATATTTTTATTAACTTAGTATAGGTAAATTATCATGCTAGGACTTATGTCTGCATAGCGTTTATAAATAGCGTTTAGCTTCGATGTCTTTGTTAATAAGAAAGGCTACAAAAGCCATCTTTCAGTTACCAATGTAACTGACATAAGCATTGTCAATAAGAGCAATAATAAACAGTTTATTTTTTTACCGTAGGCATGATCCACCTAACTGCCGTATATCATATATTTTTTAGGTAAAGTTCCCTTTCACTTAGACAAGTTCTTTAATAATAGATGGGAAGACACAAGGATATGTAGGCATCTGTATGCAATTTGGCCACTTTCCGCTTAAAGAAAATCCAAAATTCTCATAGAGATGCGCTGTAGCGGCATCAGTCTTCTGGTAGATTTACTTACAAGCCACTGCAAACTAGAGAACCATGACAGAAGATTGAATCTCCACTTCAATCAAACCTGTCGCTGCTGTAGAGAAAGACGTTGAGAGTACCTAGACGCACGGCGGCTATTTTATATGTTAGGAGCTCCTTTTCTTGAGAATCTTGACCAATTACTAGACTTTACACCAAATAACATTTTAAGCTTCACCAAACGTTCTAGGTAGTTGTAAGTCCTGAGTTATTCCTATATACTGTAACACAATGGGCCAATAGACCTAAGTACATACACCAGAGATCGACGGTATAACCTATATAAGCTAACCTACACAAGTTCTATAAGTACATCTTCTTCAAGAATGTCAAGACTAGAGCCATAAACAATAGTTAATTTTTAGAGCGCAGACATGGTTTAATTTACTGAAATCTACTAGAAAATCAGCAACACAAATGATTTTCCCAAAAGGCTCATTTAATGATACTTAAGTTACAGACTACGTTGGAAAGTTATTTTTTATTTTTTTTTTAAGCAACATACACTACATCTACTATGTTATATCTAGTGCAAAATCTGCAATTAGTAGTTTTTCATGTCATGTATAATAATGTATAGCATACTACATGTTTCGTATTTCTAGAGTGTATGAGTATTCCTTACGTATAGACCCTAAAATTTGCGCTAAAATATTCCTTTTTAAATGCGGCTAGAAGAAAGGGTTTTTACTGAGCTTCCAAATTTTCGACTTATATGAGAATAAAGCCTCAATTTTGTAGAACAGTAGCGCACCGGCTATGATATGGTTCCTTGAAATAAATACTTTGAATTTGGTTAGATTTCACTAACATTTCTATATATATCTGCATCCATGTTATTACCAGCTGTTACGATAAACCTTTGCTCCAATCTCCTGACTATCTAAACTATTTTATATTTTTTCAACATTAATATTAATAACAAAAAAACAAAGAACAATGGCATTTAAATACACACTTTATTATGGATCTTATATATATTAATTGTACATGGAAATAGTATATTATAAAAAATAATTACAATAATAATTAACTTATATTTCAGGAGAACGTTCTGAAATTAGCAACCAACCAAAATTTTTTGTATTTATTCATTTGTTTTATAAATGTATGATAAATATATAAATAAAAATATTTATAACAGCAAAATATATTTAATAATTTAAATGTAGTGAAAATAAAAATTTTTAGAACGAAAGTTCTTGATTTTTAGGAAAATTTTGAATAAAAATTTAATAAGCGCTGGAATTGCGGGAATGAATTTTGCTGAATTTATAGGCGTAATTACTTAAGAAAGAATGCGTGCCAATGCAAAGAATAAAATGACAGCCAATGCGATAGGTCCGGTAGTGCTGGAACCGTTACACAAATCGCCGGCACAAACATCACAAGCCAATTGTCTGTTGAAAGGCAATGATGGATCACTCTGGCAACCAGTTTGGGAATGGGAGACATCACCAAAGTAACAGCTACGAACAATATGCGGACGATCGGCACCTATGAATAAATAAAAATTAAATTTAAATATATTAATATAATATTGTTGATTTGTTTTGTTTAAAACTAAATATTAAACTGAAAATAGCCATAACAATTTTCAAAGATCACTAATAATGGGTATCAGGCAATATTTAAAGCAATTTTATGCTTAACCAAAAAATAAATGGAATTAAAATAAAAATTGAAAAATTTCAATAAATTAAATAAATTTTTGTCTTTGTCATTACTTTGCTATTCGAATCCGTCTAACTTTTAAATAGTTTCTTTTCGTCATAAAGACGCGCCACTATCGGCAAGAAAAAATTAACATTAAAAAAAATTTTCTTGTTCATATTTTTTAGTGTTCTAAAATTTTTCTGCTTAAAAACAGAACTATTATATTTTTTACATTTAAGTCAGCACATATATTATTTTAATTTCATTAATTAGATCGGTACTATAGATAGATGGCAGTGGCAGCTTGTGTCGTGTAAGCCGAGCAAATTTATGCCCTCACTATACCCGTATAGTTAAGAGATTTCGCATAGAGATCTATTGTTCTATTGATCCTTTGACTCAAATTTCCTCAATAAATTAGAATATAGATCTTCTCTTACTGAAGCATTAGCTGACTGTAAAACTCAGTGTAGAATTGCATTTAATATGGACAAAATAAATTTTAAATTTGTATAATTTTATATTACATTTATTTTAATAATTATTTATTCTGTTTTATATAGCTAACTTATTTCATTTATTTATTTTTTTATTTTTAGATACTGACTTCATTTTATAAAAGTTTTCTGTATACAAATGCAAAGAAAAAAAAAGCTTATCAGAATATTATTCTCAGTATAATATACTAAAAGCTCCATGGTACATTATAAATGAAGAGATACACAAATTCTTGAGAGCCTGCAAAAGTATGTAAAAGACAGAGCGCTAAAATTGTTCATATTTATTCAGAATTGCACTCTTTCATTTCTAATGCAATATATATACCGTCAGAAAGATATGCTGGGTTTCAAAATATAGCTCACAATTCAATGGAGCTCTAAAGCTGTGATTTCCAAGCGGACATCCGTGGACCACAGGTGATCTACAAGATAGTTAATAATGATCCCTGAATCAAATTTAACAGGTATGGATTTATAGTTTATAGTTTGATATGACACCTCATTTATTTAAAAATAAGCACAAAAAATTTCTAAGTACTTATATACATAGTTTACGGCCCATATAATTATAACCTATGCCTGTAATCTAATAATCATACAGTTTATTATTCATAAACTTTGTAGTCTCTATTGAAAACAAAACTATAATAGTGGACCTTGTTAAAAAAAGTTGTAAATCATTGATCTAAATAGTCACTGACACTATTGAGTAAAAGTGCTTTAGTCACTAACTTGCGTTTCATCCAAGCAAAGAAGAAAAATAAGATTTGGTTCAAGCGACCCCGTTTTTGGAAAATTTTTCTTTAATTTTTTAATTAAATTATGAAAAAAATTGCTAGACTTATTGTCTACAGCTAATATTTTGATTAATTTAAATTAATGCATTTTTTCGTTATAAATTTCGTTATAAATAATTAAAGACAGATCTTCCCAGTTGAAAGTAGTTCATCTTCAAACTTAAAAGTTGTTAATAACTTCTTCTTCAAATATCACGAATCTTTACGGTTTAGTTAACAAGTTTGTTGTGACGTAAACATTGCAGTTTGAGTGACAATCATGAATTTTTAAATAAAATTTAATTAAATATAAAAATTCAAAAAAAAAAACAAATTTTTTCTCTCTTGTTTACGTTTTATTATTTAACAAAACGTATCAGGCATATTTAAATTTTGAAAGAAATTGAATAGATAATATATATGAAGTATTTATTGTGTATATACATTGTGACCGAAAAGTTTCCGGTCATAAATAAATAAAACGCAAAATTCTTAATCTTCATCAATATTTATTTTATCTCCTTCAAAATATGCTCCATTAGAAGCGATACACAAATGCCAACGTTTCTTCCAATCATCAAAACATTTTTTATAGGCGCTTTCCGGTATGGCTTTGAGTTCCCTCTGCGAATTCTGTTTTACGTCTTCTATGGATTCAAAACGCGTTCCTCTGAGTGGTAATTTGAGGTTGGGAAACAGGAAAAAGTCACACGGTGCAAGATCAGGTGAATACGGTGGCTGTTCGATGGTATTTATTGAATGTTTGGCCTTAAAATCGTTGATAATGTTGAACAAATTGAGGTGAATCGGAACAAGCCGGGCGTTGACACGTCGCATACACAAATTGTCCACCAAAATCAAACGAGCCATCTCACGACCGATGCCTAGCTCTCGTGCTATCTCTCTAACACTCACATGAGGATTTTTGAACACGATTTCCTTTGCCTTTTCAATGTTTTCGTCGGTGGTAGAGGTCGAAGGTCGTCCAGAACGCGGCATGTCTTCGACGGTCGTACGACAGTCCTGAAAGGCTTTGTACCACTCATAAACTTGAGTTTTCGATAAAACTGATTCCCCATAAGCCTTTTGTAGCATTCGCAACGATTCTGCACACGAAATTTCGTTCGAAAAACAAAATTTGATGCAAACTCTTTGTTCAATATTTTTTTCCATTGTTTTTTTCGCAACGCACTACTGAGGTGAACTGGTTTCAACAGCTGCCGTAAACGAACTGTCTGACAGATCGCGCTCATTTTTGGCATAGTAATTAAGGACAGTGCTGCCAAACTACATAAACTTAAAATATCGAAAAATATACAGCGCGCGAATTTTAAATGAGAACCTCCGAAAACCTTTCGGTCACAATGTATAAGACAATGCCAGAGCCAATTATTATGGACAAACACAACAAAAATAATATATACAATATAAAAAGAAAAAAAAAGTCAAACTATTTTATATAAAAAAAAACTTGAAACGATGTGTCTCTTGCAAAACAATAAAATGCGCGTGGATAAATACTTTGAAGCTGAGGCGTTGGTCTATTTATTATATATGAATAGATCTGACCTCATCATCAAATTATAAAAACAAATTTATTTCGCACAAACTATGTTGAAAATGATTATTAATATTAAAATATCTAATACAATATAAATTATTATTGTAATTTTGTGAATTGTTGCCAATTAAAAAGTGTTCAGGGGTTTAATAGACTGGAAGTGATATAGTAGAACAGTGAAAATGGTATATATATTATCGTTAATAGAGAGTATTATAGAAATATATTTATTAATATCGTGTGATATGTTTGATTGAGAGAAAAATTTAAATTATTTTTTGAAATTGAAAAGTATCTGTGATTCTTTGACTCATTTTTGAATAAAAATTATCTTTATGGAAAATTAATTTTAAACAAGTATAACCAATTCCTATTTCTTTGATCACCTCTTAAATCCACTCTGTTAATGCCCATTACATGCCTAAAGGCTTTTTCTCTCTCACACTTTCTCTCTCTGTCTCTCTTTCTGTCTGTCTCTCTCTCTTTGTCTGTCGCTCTCTCTCTTTCTCTTATTAAAAATATTACTATTTTAATAAAAAAGGAGGAAATAGAAAATTTTAATAATTAAAAAAAGTTTTAACAGCTCAATTCTTTGTCTGATTATACAGATGTTACGGATAACTCTAGACATGTATCATCAGTGGTGACCGCTGATAATATTTAAACAATTTCTTATTACCGCTTTTGATATTAAAAATGAATTTCTTACTACATTCTTATTATTCTTAATTTGAGCTTGTTTTTATGGAATATATTTTTAATTAGTTGCAATTTTAATTATAATTTTTTTTTTTTTGGTATTTATTTTTATCAACCTCAAACTCATAAATTATTTAATTTGTTCCTTTATTTTTTATTTTTATTTCATTTCTTTTTAAATATTTTTTTTTTAAAAATTTGTTTATTTTCATAAATATTTATTAATAAAATGAGTTATTTTTATATTCTGATAATTTTTGCATATTTCTATATAAAAATATATATTTTTTTTGTAGTTATATATTTAAAAAAAAGTCGGGGACAACTACTCCAATCATTGCCGTAACCAGTCATTGTTTATAGTATAGGATAGGAATAAACGGGGTACTAGCAGCAGACCCTAACCGAACAGAAGACATTCCGTCTTCCGAATGATGGCCAAAATGTCGTCCGCTGAGGACCTCCTAATATCAGAAGGGGAGAGCAGCTCTCCTCCCAGTGATCTCCTGCTGGCCCAGATCAAGGCGGGCAGTCACAGAAAATGTGACTGGAAGTCTCGTGTGCTTCTAAGCAGAATCGACACTCCATCTCTTCGGATAGACCTATTTTATTAAGGTGATAACGCAGTCCATGGTGACCCGTTAAATATCCCACCAGCAATCTCAACTGTGTTCTGCTGAAGAGGAATACCTTACCATAACTGTTGGGGTGAACCAACTATCGCTTAAAGTACAGTACAGCAATGAATATTTATATTTGAATTAAGAATTTAGTAATTCTAAAACAAATAAAATAGAAATATAAGAATTATATTAAATATATATATATATATATATGTATATATCATATTAATCACGCTTGTGATCATGTTGTATTATATATACTATTAACGAAAAAGTTATGGCAATCGTCGTCTCCAGTTTTTTCCAAAATCATAAACACAAAATATATATATATATATGTTATATATTCTCCTGTTTTTTTTTTTAAATTAGAAGAAAGTATTGCTAATTGATTGAATTATTTAAGTACTGTAAATATAATTTACTTTATTAAATACTTTTAAATTCTCTTTAAATTTTATTTATTTTATTACAATAATTATTTGCTATAATTTCATGTTATAACAAAATTGAAAATATTTTAACAAGACTATTAACAAGTTTATTTGTTTATTAAGTTTTTTAACAGGTAAACAATAATGTTATTGTTGTGCGAAGTTCCTAGAACGAGATTGTATGGAGTCTATCGGCATCGCTTTGTATATATTTTTATTATCTTTTATTTTTGTATTTTATTTTATTTTATTTTATTTTATTTTTATAATAACAGGCATAAGAATTTAAATAGCAAATATGATGAGCTCATTTAAAACCACATTTCAAATCTAATTAATTTTAACAGATTATAGGAATGCATTACTATAAGGCAATAACGAGATACAGCCGGCTGTGATTTATCGACTATTTGACTCATTCATTTACTTTACATTGCCGGTTTAACCACAATATAGTATATAATAAATATTATCTTATTTAAGCATATTGTGGGAAAAATTTTAAAAATATGAATATGTAAATGTTTACATGTATACACACATTTGTTGGTAAATATTTAAATAAAATATTAATAATAATAACGAAAAAATTAACATATTGTAAATGATGTATAAAATTTTAAAAATAAAGATTCCAAATTCATCTATTGTTCATCTATAGTACAATAGATTATTTAAATGGATTTTATAGTACATTAACATAGTACTAGCCACAAGTCAGTTTATAAACAGTTGCAAAACTCATATTAAAACAAATATCTAAGAATACTCCTTGAAAGAATCATGAGACTAGTTCCATTTAATGGGAACTATAAGTCCTTACAATGAATGGCAATACAACATTAAAATACTCAAAACATAATGCAGTAAAAGAAATGAAGCAACTTAAACCTTTACAAAGTCCACATCCATCAAGATAAAGATATTACCAGTATCGTGATTAATTCAGAAGAAGTATAGAAGAAGATAATGCGAGAATTCATTATT
Source organism: Teleopsis dalmanni (assembly GCF_002237135.1). Lineage (NCBI taxonomy): Eukaryota > Metazoa > Arthropoda > Insecta > Diptera > Diopsidae > Teleopsis > Teleopsis dalmanni. The sequence continues at coordinate 33,146,870 of NC_051848.1, forward strand.
ATTATTTGTTATTATTAATTATTGATTCAAAGAAATTTTATAGCCCTAATAAAAAATCATAGAATTTTATTGCGAGACTTCATTATAAGTTTCATAAGCTGTCGAAAACTTTATCTGTTTAAACTGGATGTGTTACAATACCCACCATATTCCACCAAAAACAGTGTTAATTCTACAGGATTATATCATGTTCAATTCTTATCAATAAAAGAAGAATATTGTTCGACTAAGATAATTCATGACCTAAGTATAAGTTTGACAAGCCGCCGAATTCAATTTGAATTGAGTAACACATCACACCCATCATATTCCCCGGCTCTGATACCTTTAGATATTTACTTATTTCACCGTATATAAAACTATTAAGATAACAAACTCTTTACTTCAAGTAACCACATGATAAATTATTGAAATCTGCATTTTGCTAGGAAAATATAAAAGTTTTATGAACATGGAATTATATTATTACAACAATAATGATATAAGTATTCAATCAAGGGAATATATAATTCAATAAAATAGTTATTCATTAGAAGGAAATTAGAAGGAAATCATTTTCATACAAAAAAAAATTATATTCTCTCCTGAACAGTACAATAAAGTAGGCTTTTGTAAGTAAATAGGCTCTGTATATACCATATATTTATTATTAGTTAGATGGCAGAAAACTTGATTAGCAAGACGATAGTCATGGCAAATATTGAATTTATAAATAATTTTAAGTTACTGTGGAAAGAGGAGAGTCTCAAGGAGGAAGAGAAGTAATAGAATTTTTTAGTACGCTATTTGCAGAAAGAAAAGAAGAAGTTATGACTATAGCAGATCAATTCATAGAGCAGGGTAAGAAGCAATGCATATATGTTTTCCGGAACACATTTACAGAACCTGCCAAGTGTCATTACTAGTATCATAGCTTCATATATTGCTTTTTTCACTTACTCCAAAGCAAGAGAATAAATCAATACTTTAAGATTAGCCCATGAAATCGCTATTGAGTAAGACCCTGAGCCTATTTTGAAGTACGTACGGGTATACTATATATATTAACGTATTTATTTTTCTGATACTTATATTGAGCTTCACGTGGTTTCTAGTAACCTTGGCGATATCACATGGATCTCTTATAATTAATATTTTTATTCTTAATTAGCAATAAATTTGCGTGCAAAAGTTTATTTTAATTTTGAGAAAATTTTCTACATATTTCTTTTGAATAAAATTATTATCAGCAGTGATTACATCTAAAAATATTCATACAATTATTTTACCTACATATTTCAATAGGTATTTAAATTTTTCAGTTGTTATTACAATTACACATTTATTCATTTATTTATTTTTTTTTAATAAATAATATTTAAATAAATATATTTTTATCGATGTATTCGTTTTTAATGTATATATATTTATATAGATTTGTTTTTATTTATTTCTAAATAAATACATTTTTTTAGATATACAAACACATATTTTTTTATTTGTTTTCGAGTAGATATAAATATACATACATGTATACACATACCAATTTAATGTTTAATAATTTTTTAAATTATGAATAGAAAATTTATATCTAAATAATATAAATTCTTATATATTATATTACTATTCATAATTTACTTAAATATTAGCGTGGATATTTCAAAAATAGAACCCAATGCATTATCTTTATACGCTGATAAAACATCCGTCCTGTATTTTGATGTAGATGCAAATAAATTTCTCTCTACAGAGAAGAAATTTCTCTCTCGCTCTCTGTGAAAAGCTAGACAAACCTATTTAGATAAATAAAAATATATTAAATCTTTATCTTTAACCTAAAAATAGATTATCTTTATCTAGATAAATTTATCCAGCGCTACATAAATTTACCTAGATAAAGGTAATCTATTTTTAGATTATATATAAAGATTTAATCTATTTTTATTTACCCATATAAATTTAATTACTTCAGCGCTAAAAAAATTTAACTAGATAAATTTCTTCAGTGCTGAAAAAATTTTTCTAGATAAATTTATTCGGCTTTCTACAGTTTAACCAGAACTGATTAACTACTTGAAGAAATGACAAATTTAAGGCAATAAATTTAAGAATATTGACAGTTGCGAAATATATTTTTTTAAGTGTATGTTAATTAAGTGTAATGATACAATGATATGTCTAAGCCTGACTCTTAAAAAGAAAGTTGATTTAGAAACACCAAATCAAGGCAACAAAATTAGTTTTTACTCATTGAATCAATATTTCTTCAAATCAATCAGTTTCGCACTCCCTACAAAAACAAAGCGTTAAATTGAAGACAGAGAATGCTTGTCTAGAGCAATTCATCAATCCATCTTTCCTGTGTATAGTTCTGTCAGCTTTAATAAGGTAGCTAAGTCCATGCTTAAATAACTGTGAAAATTCTCAAATATCAAAGTTAGGAAGATATTCAAATTCTGCTGGTATATTTCAAACTGTGATAAGCATAGAGATCTTTCTATTGAAACGTTTCTATAAGAACGTTAGTAAGAAAGACAGTTAGCACAATAATCCATTAGTTTCGCTTTGAAGAGCTCAGACGATAGAATAAAGATTTACAAATATACATTCAGTTTTATTTAAAAAAAAAGGGATTTTACAATAAAATTTTTATAAATTATCAGGCTTTCCCAGTGGTGATATAGTGAATGAATGATAACTAACACCACTTAGTGATACATACCAAAATATCTATAGAAAACGATCTTTTAAGGTTCAATATACTTACTTAGTTTAGTCTATAATCCTGTCTACTTGAGAACTAAAACAATAGCAAGACGTAAAAACCCTAAAACATCGATCTGAGAAATATAACGATACTTGCATACCTACTTTTGTATTATCATTTACTATTTGACTTCGCAAAGTTCCTTTTCTGACGTATTCTATATAAGTAAATATATGAAATATTATTTTTAATAAGTCTAAGTAAGTAGTGCTACCATATTCAACTAACGAAGCAATGTTCATCGACATGCACAAGATATTTTAAAAGTTTTTTCTCCAGAAATTGGAACAATAGGCGCACCAATAGCAAATATCAATTTTGTTCTGTTGTTGCAGATTATAAATGAGCATAATAAAATCTTTTGTTGTTATTGTTTTACTTTTTTAATAAATTTTCGCAAGAAGCACTGCTTATTGTGATGACCTCAAAGTTGTCAGGAGACGGTCAGCTATAGTAATCAATCTATATTTTAAGAAACTATCGTCCATTATTTTAAGCACTGTTGTTAATGAGATATTGATTGGAAAATTTCACTGTTAACTGTTAATAGTTTTTCAGTGGTTTATTGTGTAGAAAACATCAGAAACTCAATTTTCCGGTTGGTTGAGTTCGAATCGTGTCAAATGAAATCTAATAAGATTGCTAACTGAATCACATAAAATTATTGAAGGCAACGAGCAATTTGTAGAAGAATTTGCACTGATTATTTTACAAGATTTCGTTATTTAAACAAAAATAATTAAAGTAATTTGAAAAAAAAATTAAGTAATTAAAATTGTATAGTAAATAGCAATTTTTAGTGAATAATCAATGCTTTTGTTATTATTTATTTTTTTTTTTTGTAATTATAAAATTTGTAATTATTATATCTTTAGTTATAACTGGAAGAGAATATTAAATGTTATGTGTTTGGTGAAGATATATAAGATATTATTTTTAAAATGTTAAATAATTTAATGGAGTTTATTGAATTTATTAAATTTTATAGACATTTTTTATAAAGTGTTTTAATTATATGAATGAAATTAATTAATTAATTAAGCAAAATTAAAAACATTTTTCGTGTTTGAATTAAAAATTTATATTGATGATAAATAAGTAAAAAATGTCAACAAATTGCTTTCTAATAAGCTTGTTAACATAGTATATGTATATATATATATATATAAAATATATTATATATTTGATATTCAATATTAATTCAGCGACTCTAACAAATTTCTTGACATGTTTCAAATTATATTTTAATGCAATAATTTGTTGTTTTCACGACTGTTTGCAACATCTCGTACCGGTTATTTTTTTTTTTTTTGTTTTGTTTATATTATAGATACTTAAACACAAATAAGGTTGTATGAGTACAGTTCCCACTGTGAGCTGAGTTTTGTATATATTATTATTATTATTATTTATTTTTTTGTTTTATAAAATATCTTTTATTGTTCCTCTAAGCCTAGTACAATTCGAAACCGCGAAACCTAAAAGCGGTTACGTTTCAACCAAGACGCAATTATCTTAGCCAAGAAATGACATCATACCAATTTTGAATGTATGATGTTAGCGTTAAATGTGATTCAATGTGTAAAATATTTGTGGTATAACAAGAATAGTGGATGAACACGTAAATAAGCACGGCAAAAGCTAACAGATACAAGATAGAAGCTACTCAAATATACATAATTAAACACATCCAAAATAAAATGAAATAAAAAAAGTATTCTGCTTTTGTTTTGATTTAGTATCAAGACAGTAGCGGACTTAGAAAATCTCAAGGGATACGTGTGGTCATATAAAATAGTTTATAGCAATCCACATACAATGGAAATCATTACAGTAACTGTTACTGCTTATAAAGTGATTAATATATATGGTACTCAACATACCAGAATAATATGAAGACAGTGTATATGATATGGATATATCAGTAACTAATTTAACTAGCATACGAATCAGAAAACTATATGATTTAAACATATGATTATATTTTTTTTTTTTTCAAGGGATTCCTGTGGTCATATAAAATAGTTTATACAAATCCACATACAACGGAAATTCTTATAGTCTATAACTGATTATAAAGTAATGAATATATATATGGTTCTCAACATACCAGAATAATATGAAGACAGTGGATATGATATGGATATATCAGTAACTAATTTAACTAGCATACGAATCAGAAAACTATATTATTTAAATATATTATTATTTAATTTTTTTTTTCAAGGGATCCGTGTGGTCATATAAAATAGTTTGTAGAAATCCACATACAATGGAAATTTTTACAGTTTCTAACTGCTTATAAAGCAATGACTATAGATATGGCTTATATAGTATATACCACACGAAATATATTCGAAATTCTTTGTACTTGAAAACCGCAATACATTCAAAATAATTACAAAGAGAACATACAATATTTTATATATAGAATAAATTGATATATAGTATATGGTCAGGCAAATTTAAATATTTTAATTAAATTTTTGTTCTTGTCTTTTCTTTTCAATTCGAACCCTTCTAACATTTAAAATAGCTTCTTTGTCGTCAATAATTAACATATGAAAAATTAAAAACTATTTATTATATTATAATATTTATAATATAATATAAAAAATGTAATATTTCTTTCATTATCATTCATTTTGTTTTCGAAATGTACAATTAATAGTATATAAATATATTGTTATTGGACACCAAAATTCAAAAATCTCTTTAGATTTTAAAATATATTTTTGAATTTGAATTTTTCTTGTTATTTTATTTTTATTGTTATAGTTATTCAAATAATACACAACTTTTTAAATTTTTTTTAAAAATTATATTTTATTTTCACCACTATTTCGACTATAATCTATTATATTTTTAGAACTTTGAAGATGACTAAAGATTAAGGTTGAATTATTAGTGAAGATAATATATTTATATTTTTAAAAATAATTTTAATAGTTGTATATGAATTATATTTTTCAAAGTTTGAATTTATTTGTTAGTAATGCATTTAGTTTTATATATATTTATATATAATTATATAATAATAATTGTAATAATTATTTAATAATAATAATATTAATAATACAATTATTATTATAATTAAAATAATAATAATTATATTATAACTATAATAATAATAATTATATTATAATTACAAATATAATAATTATATTATAATTGTAACAATAATTTTAATACTATAATAATAATAATAATTATGTTATAATTACAAACATAATAATTATATTGTAATTATAATAATAATAATTAAAATAATAATATAATAATAATAATTATATTATAATTATAACAATAATAATTGTGTTATAATTATTATATAATTTTATATATAATCTTTTTTTAATTATTATTATTATTATTATTATTATTATTATTATTATTATTATTATTATTATTATTATTATTATTATTATTATATTATTATTATTATTTATTATTATATTATTATTATTATTATTATTATTATATTATTATATTATTATTATTATTATTATTATTATTATTATTATTATTATTTTATTATTATTATTATTAATTTATTATTATTATATTAATTATTATTATTATTATAATTATTATTACTATTATTATTATTATTAATTATTATTATTATTTATTATTATTATTATTATTATTATTATTATTATTATTATTATTATTATTATTATATTTTTTTAATTATTATCTGAAGTTAAATTGGTTTCCTAAACCCTGTATTAAATACTTGTTTAACATGTGAAAGTTATTGTTGTACTTACCACTTTCAAAAGTCTTCTTCATGCAACCTGTAGCATTTTTGACTGATGGATAGTATTGTTGTAAGAAGCGTGGTGGTGCGACTTTGGAACAATCGAATTTCATGTTATTAGAACCTTCGAATTTTTCACCGCAGTTTGGATTCGAATGAGATTCACATTGGTAGCAGACAACAGCATAAGCTATAAGAATGAATAGAAATTTATGTATAAAAAAATTGTTATATTAATGCATACATAAAAAAACATATATTTTATTATAAAATTTACATGGAACTGGCCGAGATTAACAAGTAACAGTTTCTATATGTTTAATAACTATTAGTAACCCGGAGAGAAAAGTTTTTATTGAATATAATAAATTATAATCTACCATACACATACATAATACTAAAATCTGTTTGTCATATTTGCAGTCTCTCATAAATAAAAAATAAAAGTAATGATATTGCAAAAAAGTTTATTAAATCGAATGTGAAGAGCTTGTTTTTTAAGTGTATATCCAATATCCTCAGTATGTGCTTGAAAGACAGTAACTATTTTGCTAAAATGACAAAATTGCCTGATAATACAAATTAAAGTATTTTTAACCTATGTTTCTTAAACAGTGTAACCGAAATCTTAGATATCACATTGGACCTAAGTGAGTGACATTAGAAACACCTTAGAGAATTGTATAAATGTTTAAATGGAAAGTCTTGGTAGCTGGTGCTCATAAAAAAGTTTATAGATATGATAGTATATACTACACATTAATTAAAATAAAAAAAAAAAAATAATTAAATAAACAAATAAAAAATATAGAAATGCTTTATTCTATTAAAACATGTGTATTAATAATTAATCAAGATTAATTAAAGATTGATTAAAAAAGTTGTTGTTAAATTTATATCCAAAAAAAGATAATAAAAACTTACTCTTCGCAAATATAATCAAGGCTAAGCAAAAATAATCACCTAACTGAAATTAAATACATTTTATATAGAAACTTAAATAATGAGTTTGAGATTGAGAAACACAACATCTAAAATATTTAGTTTCATATAATATATATGTCAAAATACCAGACAGTCGATAATGGTATATATATATCAGTGACTAATTTAATTAGTATACGAATCAGAAGTCCATATGATTTTTTGATTAAAAAGGTGGTAAGTACAATTCTATAAGTGAAGTTCTCCTTTAAGGATTTTCAAAGGATTATTGATTATAAGTAATACTCTAAGGTATGAAATGCTTTTAATGAGAATTTCTAAAAAATTATTTTAAAAAAAAATTAATTTATATTAAAATAAATACTTGTCTATAATTAAACTTTTCAACAAACGAAATTTATTTTTTTAATATTCAAATTTTGGCATATAAAAATATTAGAAAATAAAAATATATATTAAATATTAGATCTAATAATAAATTTTTTAACTTAAGATAGCCAAGTTATTATTAATTTAATAGATACAATTTTTATTATTAAATAAACAATTTAATAAACAATATTATTATTAAAAAACAATAAATATATTGAAGTAACGAATTTGTTCAAAATTTGGTTAATGGTCGTGATTTGAATAATAGAATAATATTTATTCTATTAAAATTTTGCATAATACCTAATGTGGAAAACTTATACAATAATTGATGTTGGACTGCAGCCGGCTGGTATCATAAAGCAGTATTCATATTTTATGGAAAACTTTTAAAGTTTTTATGCACTTTGATATAGACTCATCTATAATACTTTATTCAGAGCATACGGATACAATTAGCACCTGCTGTGAGTAGCGTTCGTTTTTAGGAGACCGAATGTAAGGGATAGAATCACCTCTTGATAATATAAGCGATTAATAATAATAAAATATATATGCAGTTTTATAAAATTGTATTATATAGTATATAGTTCTACTATATAGATATAGTATATTTTTAAATATTTGTATATCCTATAAAAACCATGAAAATATTAAAAAAGAAATGATAAAGGAGTTATAGTTTTAGGTTTAAATTATTATTTGAAAGTGACACAAATGAAAATAATATTTTCTATACATACACATTATATATTTACATTTATAGATACATTTTTGACTATATATAAAAGTGGTGCTAAATCTTATTTAAATTAAATAAATGAACTGCTAAAAAAAATGAAACAAAATATATTGTGTAGTTTAACCTCATCTTGGTACAAGATATTGGTAGTAAGATATTGGTAGTATATCCCTATAACTATTATACTTAATATATATGATTGATAAGTTAATTACATACTTCACTTTAAATACTACAATCAACAGAAAAACAAATAGGAGAAATTAAAACTTTTTGAATTAAATTCGATTTTGGTCTGTAGTCATTTTGTACGAACTCTCACCCTAGGGAAGATTTATTCATTTATAATAAAACGCTTTCTCTGACATATTGAAACTCAGACACCTTATAGTGTTAAGCTTAACGACATCTGTGCTAGTACTACAGCACATGAAAGTAACGCCGGGGACAATTCACTTGTGGGGACAATATATCGAAAACCCAATTGTTTTTTTTTTCATTGTTTAGAGTAGCTTAGCCCCTGTTAAGCGGACGCCTCTATTAAACGGACGAAAATTATATAATAATAAGTGTTCGTATATAAGTATATTTTCTATATACATATACAGTTCAATTTAATTCTTAAATAAATACCTATATGAAATTATGCATATTAAAAATATTTATTATGTATTTATATATGTATCTATATATATAAGGATATGGATAATATAATATTTTTTTTGCGCAAACAAAATTTAAAGCAAAACATACGTTAATGTATAATATTTATGTGCACTGGTTTTTATAAATTATGTCATTTTTATAAATATATATATGTGTATATAGGTCTTCTTATAGTTTTAAATGTGTTTGCTCAGAGATATCTTTTGAAATAAGAACAAATATTATTTCAGTTAAATACTTTTCGCAAATAATATCTTAAAGAAAAATGTGCTACTTTGGTTTTTAATATATAAAAATTTATAATTTATGTTATAAATTATCATAATTTTGAAATTAAAAAATTTTATAAATCTTAATAAATATATTTTTGAACGGGTTAATAGGTCCATATTAAATAATATACTTGTTTTTATATATATAAATGTATGTATATATATATATATATTTATATGAATATGTATATATATATATATTAATTATTATATATATATATTAGTTTAATATTTTTTAAACTATTTTTAAAGAATATATTTCATTGCCATCAATATTTTTAAGACTATCATCTTAAGTGTACTCTAGCACCCGGAACGAAACTATGTACTACATTATACATATTGATGATAATAAAATAAAATTTTAAAAATATATAATTTTAACAAGTTGTATAACATTAATTAATTAGCCCTCTTATAAATATAAGAAAATAGCATTTGTTTAATTAAACAACAAAATTTAATAAATTTAATTGTTTACTTAAATAGTTATCTACATTTTTTAATATATTTAGTAAAATAATTAATTTAGAACAGAATTTATTAAAAAATTTTTATTTTAAATTTTTCTTTAATTTTCTTCAATATTTATTTACGTGTATTATTTTTTTATTATATTAAAATATAAAAATCATTTTAATATGCTTATTAAATATATTTATTAATACATTAAATAATTATTTTGTTTACACAAAGTATTTTATTTTTATCATCTGTTTTTTAAATACTTCATAATTAATTAAATATCAGTTTACTTTTCTCATTAAAAAAATTTTTAAGGCTTAGTTATTTTTTAAAATAGAATTATAATATATTTTTTATATTCTTCATAGCTAAAATTAATATTTTTACATTACAGTCTTTAGTTTTTAAAATTAATTGTTTTTTAAATAATTACAAATATAATTTTCTATTATATAAAAATACAGTATATTAATATTATTTTTTATGTTAAATATTAATGTTGATTTATCATATAATCACCGTGTTTAAATAATTCTTAATACCAATAAGCTTTCAAATAATAAATACAACATATTTAAATTAATATTAACATATTAAAAATTTATTATTATTTTTAGATCTTATTAACTGAATATTAACATACAGAAAAATATATATGCAAAAAAAAAAAATAATTATTTCACATATATCATGCGTTGAAGTAAAAATTATAAGAAAAATAAGAGTAAAAAAATTGGAGAACAAAAAAAAATAATTTAATTAAATTAATTTAATTAAACGAGGTTCGAAAACAATGGGTAATATGGAAATACTGATAATTATTCCGATATGAAACGATATTAAGTGAACATTATAATTAAAATGATTAAGTTTTAAAAATTTACTTTGTTTTGAAGTAAACGTGTATAAATTACAAAAATAATTTTTTAATTAATGAGATATTTTAATAAATTTTAGTTTTATTAATAAAAGTTTTTGTGATGTGGGATAATATAAGGGAACCAGTAATTTAACTATAGAATTTAGTTTTTAATTAAATGTATTTTTCAAAATGCATTTTTTTAAATTAAGAATTTCCAATTTAATTTCTAATAGAATGAATTTTTTAATTAAAATCTTGACACATTTGGAGTGATATGAAAATGTGGGTAATTTAACTACAGAAATTAGTATTTAAACCAGTATATTTTTTAATTAAAATAACTATGCTTATGTTTCATAAAAATAATTTTGTTTCGAAATAAAATCTAATAGTGAGGAAAAAAAAACACAAAAATGAATTTTAAACAAATGAATTTTTCAGTAAAATTTTCTTTTAAAAGGGAAAATTTTGTGGTAGAAATAATCCATTATTAAATGAGTTATTTAAAAATTAAAATTTATTTATTTAAAAATTGATTTTTCAGTAGAAATATTTTAAAAGTGAGAAAATTTAAGTATTGAAATTATTTTTTATTTATGTTAATTATTTTAAAATTTAAATTTATTTATTTGAAAATTGATCTAAAATTATATTTTAATTAATTATTTATTATTAATAATAATTATTATTTTAATTATAATACGGATATGCCATGGATATCAAAACTTTAAGAAAAGTTTAATTAACTTTTTTTAATTTTGTTAATATTATTATGATTTTTATTAAGTATTAATTTTTTCATAATTTTTGTTTTTAAATTTTTTTTTTAGTTTTCTAAAGTCAAAGTTGTTTCAGTTAGAATATACCAACTTAAGATATTTTCCAACATGACATCATGAAAAAACTAGTTCTTTAGCATTACATTTGAATAGCTAGTAACTGTCATTGACACACCCTGTACTACATACTAATATTGTTGTTTTTATAAATATATTTAAACATATTCTAACTGTAACTCTGAATGAACTCATAAAATAATTAAAGACCACGCCTAATTATGCTTTTTAGTAGTTATGTATATTAAGGACTGTTTTTGTAGTTGGAACTTGTAACCTATCTGTTATTCACTTTCGGGACCGATTTCGTGTTCGTAAATTAAATTGCAATACTGACTTAAGTCATCAACTTTGCTGATCTCATATATACTTAAGACGGCGAAAGCGATCCTAAGCATATATGTTATATCTTTTACTAATGGATGTTCTTGTTTATAACTTACCTGAGCAAGATAAACTGGCAATGATAGCCACAGCAAGAAGATATTTCATTGAAGACATCATTTTTGCACTACAAATTAAACAATTTACAATTAAAAATAAATTAATTTTAATTAATAAAATTAATAGTCCAAATTTATTAACGAAAAAAAACACTAAATGTATTTTAATTAAATTTAAACTAAATTTTTTTTTTTTTAATTTTTTGTTGAACACAAAAATATTGTAAACAAAAACTACATTGCACATTTTATTAAAAAAGTATTATGTGTAATTGTTTTTTTATTCAAATTATTTTTTTTTATTTAATATTTTCGTTTTTAACACAAACACACAAACCTTAAACAAAATTCTTCTTAAATTTTCTGAGGGAAAGATTTTTCGGAAACGTCTTACAAGCAACTCGGCACTGGAGCGACTGAGTTGGGTGTTGTGCCACACCACATTTTCAGCTGCTGAAATCCACAAAAAAACATTTTTTCTTTTTTTTTTGTTGTGAGTTGACTTTTTATTTATTTGAGTTGACTTCTGTTGTGAGTGATTACTTTTTTCTAGTTTTTCACATTTTTCACATTAGCAAACACACATATGCATATGTACGAAAGAATGATATAGACGTACACTGATGTGTGTATACATATTCCACACACTCTGTTTAGTTAAGAAAACAAATTCAGTTTTGTCTGCAAGAAGCTTATACCAAAGTTTATTCAACACTCATAGCTTATGCATTTAGGCCTATTTCGTTTGAAGTTAAGTTTATTTTGAGTGATTGTTTTGAGTCGAAGTTGTTAATTTTGATTTTGAGTTAAATGATCTCAACAGTTGTTGTGGCACGTTTGACTATTACTAAGAATAGCTTTTCTTTCTTCTTTTGGGCACTGCAATTATAAGTTTGTTTACGTATGAGTTTTCTAATAATTAGTTTATTTTTATTTTCATTATTGTTTTCAATTTTGTTTTTGTTTTTGTTTTTATTTTTGTTTTAAGTTTCCATTCCGTCATTCCGCTATTTTCCATTGTAAAGCTGTTTCGCTGTCATCTTTTTTTTTGTTTTTATTTCTAATAATTTCAAATATTTTTATGTAAACAGATGATGTCAACCACAACGATGTCTGCTTAGGTTTTTGTTGTTAATCCAATAAAATTCCCGGTTTTATTGTATTGAATTTACATTCCATTTTGTAAATTCAAATTTGTTATGTTTATTAAGATTTTTGTAGTTTTTGTTATCCGAGTATTTCGCATTTCGAAAAAAATTAGTTTGTTTATGAATTTTTTTCACATTCAATTTCGATACATAAAAAATAAATAAAAATAATATAAAATAATATAAAATAAAAATAAAATAAAATAAAATAAAATAAAATAAAATAAAATAAAATAAAAATAAAAACAAAATATAAATACAAATAAAATAAAATAAAAATAAAATGAAATAAAAATAAAATAAAATAAAAATAAAAATAAAAATAAAAATAAAATAAAAAATAAAAATAAGATAAAAATAAAATAAAATAAAAATAAAAATATATATATATAAATAAAATAAAATAAAATAATAATGAATATATATAGGTATGCATATAATATAATATATATATATATATATATAATATATATAATATATATAATATATGGGTATATATATATATATATAGGTATATATATGTATATGATTCCATCTTTTTGTATAAACAAATGTTTATTTGATGAGGAGATCATATAAACACTTAAGTATCTGAATGGACTCAAAAGGTCAATTGTTTAACTGTGCAGATTATGGAAAGTCTAGGTCATTGGTACCACAGTTCTCCGTTCGTTGCAGTAGTTCTCAGTACCTGGTAATTAATGGTCAATAAATATTTTTTATTTAAAGACACATTTCTCATCATAGGATATAAAAGAAAATTATTTTTTAAATATTTTTAAAGCTTCAGTTATGTTCAGTGATGTATAGCTTCAAGATAATTTTATATTATTTAAGTTATGGGATGTGTATTGTAATTAAAATAAAATTTGGCAATTTATTTGATATTTGAGAACATATTTGGTATTATTAAATGGTGTAATATAAGTACGTAGACGCATATATATTAAGAGAAGTTATTAAGAGAAGAGAGTTATAAGTATAGATAGCGTCAGAAAGGAATTGAGGCTTTAAAGTTCACTTTAAAGACTTTTAGCTTTATATTGAACTATCTTGTGTTATTATCTATAACAATTACACATATATTTCACACTATTTGAATATATATATATTATATTAGAATATAATATAGGTAATATAAAGTTATTTCTTTTATGAAAAAAAAGAAGGGATTTTAGTTTCGAATATGTATGTCACATATATATCTAGAGTCAGATAAAGAATATGATATTATTCAGATTTTATTCTGATATTATTCTTAGTTTATTTTGATATTATTTTTATATTATTCTGATTTTATTCTAATTGCATTTCAATTATTGATCAACATGTATCTATCAAATACAAGATCTCTTATAAGAGATATAGAACTTAAACTGGAAGAACACAAACATTATAATAATATTATATTAATATTAAAATATTATAATAATTATATTAATAGTTAAAAATAGTTTTGATCAATTAATTGTTATAAAAACATCTCACAAGTTTTAAATCAGAGCTTCCATTTTTCTATAGTTTTCCGAATATTGAAGGATATATCTTACGAATAGTGCAGTCAATGTTTACTTCCTTCACTGGAATCGTTATTGACTTATGCTGATAGAACAATGACTTTAAATACTTCAATAACTTCGATGATCTAACGATACTTAAATTAAGGGTCAAGTAATTCATGTTTAAGCTCTAGTTCTGAAAACTATATAGTCATCGAACGCTTGCTTGAATCACTTATTGCATTTTCTGGCAGTATAAGCAATTAAACAGTTTTGGTTTCATTGAAGCCAAGACAGGTCCAAAGCATGATGAACTGAACATCATTTTGAACATGATCATTTTTTCTTGTCCCTATTCTATACCACATCTACTAAGATACAGGGAGTAATCTATCCTCGTGGTGTTTAGCGCATGCTCTGGTCAATGGACATTTCTCTTAACGGCCTAATAGTTCAAATAATACGTATTCATCTAAACCTACAGTTCTCTTAGCGATACAGAATTGATTTTCTCGGTGGTGTCTGCATTAGAGAACTTTCATTGTGTTAATAATATTTACCATAAATTTGTAATGTCATTTTCAATGATTTTTTTTTTAACAATATTTTTTATACCTACAACTGTTATTTAGAATATAATCTCAACTTGAATTTAAAATTAATAATAAATTTGTAAATTTCATTTAGTTTCTTCATAAATTAGAAATATGTTCACCTTTTTTCTGATTTTAATTAGTTTCTGATATTATAGAAACAGCTTACTAAAATTTTTATTACATCTGCAATATAAGGTAATGATAATTAGTAAAAAATCCCCAAAGAACGTTTTCTCTACAAATGTTTCAAATTTATTTTCTTGAAAAATCGAGGTACTGAGCTGTCTAATAAACTACAATTCATGAAATATGACTCTTCCAGATATAGATACCACTTATTTTTGCATTAGTTATGGGTACTTAAATAAATTTAAAAATGCAAGTTATAATAAGTTAAAATTTATTAATACTAATAAATATTATTATTATTATTATATTTAATATTAAGCATTTAAATATCGTATTTTTCATTAGATTATTGATTTTAATTTGATTTTATTAAACGATATGCAAACAAATCAATTATATTAAAATATTATCCCTGATTCATCTATTATTTTTTTATTTTATGTAAGATTTTCTCCAATCACTTATCTCTATTATTGTTAGTTGTTTAATCATAGATATTTTAATCTACAATCTATTAATTTTTTTCTAACAATAAATCTATGCGAATACTGTAGTAGTTATATTATTGGCTGTACTACCGGCTGGTTCGTTCAAAGATAGAAAAGTACAATAGAATATCTATAGTACTTTATATGTGAATACTACAGACACGGAACTTACAGTGATAAACAGATCTAAGTACACATATGTAAATATATGGAATATGGCCTTGTGAATAGATATATATAAAGTATTTTGAATAAATGTGCTTTAACCATGGAAGATGATTTCTTGGTTTGTAAAACAAAAAATATCGCAAATAAAATGGACTTTTCGTCATTTTGATTTTTGATCTAGGCACCCATTTGAGAAACAGATCTTTAGTAAAAATTCTTCAAATATCTTAAAAACAGTTCATTCAAGAAGTTTAATAACATACAATGCTTTTTAACCTAAAAATAACACTTTTTTAGACTAAAATGTAGTTTAAAATAACTTTAAATTACCATTAAAGTACATTTCTTAACTAGATATCAAATTTTAATGATATAGTTTGAATAAAAGATATAAATTCACACTAAATACGAGTACGCAACTTAAGCATCTTGAATGAATTGTTTTTCATATATTAAAAGCTTTTTAACTACATATCTCTAGGTTAATATCTGTCTTTACAAGGCACTGGACAATAGGACGGCATGGAGGTAAACTCGGCCTACCTTGTGATATCTCCTGCAACGTATGTCTACCAATTCTCAAAGAAAGAAAAGTGGAACACCTGTCGTGCCTATGTCTAGGTTTGAACAGAACTAGGCTTAAGTTTTTTGGGACCCCCCTCTTTAACACACTCAGGGCAGACTTTTGCCCTTATAAATGCTTCTGGCTGGTTCTAGATTGATCGTCTCTTACCTATTATTACGAGCATATATGGTTTCAAAACGACTTTCTTAGCTAATTGAGGAGGATTCATTCCTCCCTCCACTTCAATTAACTAACTAACTAAGAAGTCTTCTTGGACTTTTTCTCTTTCTTCGGGCAAGTCATCATCTTCCGAGGTTAAAGCACGTATTAACGAAACACTCTGCGTGAATATATATGTATAAATACATTCATTTCTTACATATTTCGGAAAAAGTCTTTCTACAATTGAAGTTTATCCCAGCAAATACAAACCTCTCTTTAATTGTCCTTAAGAGAGTTAGGTAAAAATATTAAAAATGCAACAGATATGGTCAACTTGATGAATATTTTTGTTAACTTACGAATGATATGCACGATATAACTATCATATACAATCATATTAATTAAAATATATCACTTGAAATATAATATTTCATATATGATATATAACATAGTATAAGATTTATGTATATATATATTTCATGGTATATGGTATATACCATATTTCATATCGTTTGAACTATTTTAGTAAATTGGAAGTTATTTTCAATATAGTCTTTTGATTTAAAAAGCGTCTTAAAAAATCTGCTATTGATAGAACCTATCTGAACGAACAGTTTTCAGAGGAACGCTTACCATAACATCAAATTATCGTTTCTTTGTTTCTAGAACATTAAAGCATTATTCATTAACATTATGAAATATAATATAATATTAAGATATTATATATTTTTATATTTTTTTGTACAATATATATTTATATTATTTATATATTTATATTATTGAATAATAACTTGGATTCATTCCCTAAAGCTGCCTAATTTTTATCAACAACTATTTTTAATTATATGATATATGAAACTATGAAACAGTTTTTCATACAAAATATACATAATATGTTAAATACTTTATATATATATAAATATGTATATATAATATTTAAATATATTCAATCCTTCGAAACTATTTTCTAAAAAACAGAATAATGTTAATGTTATATTGAATTGTCCACGCCTACAGAATAGTTACCGAAAATACAATACATGTTCTAGCTGGAAAGCTCTCGGTAGATATGTTATAAGTACAAAAGAGCTAAACTGCCTTTATAACAAATAAGGTAAAATACTAGTGACAGAACAAAAATTTACTGAGCACATTTGTTTCTTTATAGAATGGCAGCAAAAGTGGGAAGAATCTTTTAAAGGACGTTAGTCTTATACTATAATTGCACACATTGAAGAATAAGTGACAAAAAAATATGGGGATCTAAATTGTTGACTAATTCAGATATGCACTGGCTATGGCTTCTATTTAGAATAACTTCACCGTTTCCATCTAACACATAGTCACTAGTCCAAACTGTCATGAATGATTCAAAGAAGAACAATAATTCCTTAAAGACGCTAAAATATATTTAAGTAACCTGAAATGGAATTCAGTAACAAAATTGACAGCTCAAGTCATGTATTGTTTTGAGATGCGATGTCTTTAATATAAAAAGACGACAATAAAGCGGTATCATATTTGCATAACCAAACAAGGTATTTTAATTAAGACCTGCAGTAACACTGAGAGATGGAAAACTTAAGCTGAGAAAATGTAGTCAATGGCTTACATGATAACAAAAAATAGCTTCGTGTTCTGGACGTCCTATTAACAAAATTCCAAATCAGTAATCTCGAAAAAGTCAACTATCAGACATCAGGATGATCTAAATAGGTGAGTGTCAAACTCAATTAGGCCTTGAAAAGTTTAACACCTCGACACAATAGAAATTAAGGAAGATATATATATATATAGAGAGAGATTATATTAAAAATAGTTTTGTAATTATTAAAACCATAAGTATTTCACTTATGGAAAGCAGTGCTAAAGGAACTGCAGTGGTTGTATTGTAAAAGATAAATGTTTCCATATCACTAAACCTGTTTTAATTAATTATTTTGATAAGTTAAAATACCTACTTAATAGACAAAACGGAGCATTTTTTACCCTACAAATGTTTCTCAAATATTGATTTCGGAACTAGTTTTATAACAATTTTAAATCTAAAGAGTAAAGTCTTACTGAAACCTGAAAATATGTGAAAATTCTATTATTTATTACGGAAACGTAATAAATAATAATAAAAACATTAGATTGGTTGATTAAATTTTCAGAGTTTAAAATTTTCCTTGCAAATATACTTCCTGACGTTAATTTTTTCATGGTTTCTCAGTTGAGTTGAGAGTAGTTAAGAGGGTGTAAAGTAATAAAAATTATAATAGTATAAGTTATTACAGTTCTTAACTGTGAAATAGTACTTTCAAGAAAATTTTTGACTATGGCTATACCATGTATATCTCAAAAATGTATATCTCACGACAAATATGTGACCAAATGTGCAATAAAAACCGTTGATTTGGAGAAAAAAAATGAATAATTTGATAGTAAAAATTTAAGTCACGCAAGTCAAAAAAAGAAACGATTAAGTTATGTCTCTGCTTGGAAGTGTAGGCGGAGGAGGACTAAATATTTTATAGTGCTTTCGTTTTCAAAGAATAATTTTTTATTTAACACTCATTTAACATGACAATTACACGATGTATACGAATAATTGTATGCCTCTTTGAGAAAGGGGACTTTGGGTCAGGCATATAATGGAAGGGTCGATGACATCACACACTAAAACGGCAATAAGTAGAGAAAAACAGTGAAAATGACTAACTACGCACAAATTTCAGTTAAGTCAACAACGTTCAGATAGAGTCCGATGAAAATTAATAATTCATTAACAAATTTATTCACTCAAGACGAACCATGGACTCACAATTTTAAGCGCTGAGCAGTGAAATTCTAAAATTGGTTTGTTTGCATATTGAAATGAAAAAAAAAAATGATCAAATTAAAATAATTAAGTACTTAAATTAATTTAGTGTAGCATATGCATCTCTTTTTTTTTCAATGACTTTAACAACCCATCAAGTTAACTAATAACAAAGCACTGTGGAAAAAACTTATTTTAATATTGAAAAAAAATAAATGTGGCTCAATTTTCTTATATACTATATTCTATATAAGTATATATATA
Organism: Teleopsis dalmanni; assembly: GCF_002237135.1. Taxonomy (NCBI): domain Eukaryota; kingdom Metazoa; phylum Arthropoda; class Insecta; order Diptera; family Diopsidae; genus Teleopsis; species Teleopsis dalmanni. The sequence continues at coordinate 33,166,804 of NC_051848.1, forward strand.
GTATATATAGTACATATTTCTTTTTTTCATGAGACAGTAGAGATGACAAAAATATCAGATCAACGTGTATCGAATATTTTATGAAAGCCAGAGAATGGGTAGAGGTAGTGCTGTAGCTGACTCTGACAATCTAGTGTCGAGTAGTGACGATGAGACATGGAGCCATTACTTTACATCTGAGAAAAAACACAAGCCAGAGAATAGGTAGAGCTCGAAGGTAGTGCTCCCATAGTGCTTCCACGAACTCAACAAACGGCTGAAAAAGTTTGGGCTTAAGTGTTTTGAGATTCAAGTGGATTAATTTTTTATAGTTTATTCAGAAAAGGGAATACCAATAACATCACACTACTGTTGCATATTATTGATTGATTGAATGAGAAAATTAAGAAAAAAACTACCAGATTTGTCGAAGAAAATAATTTTATTTTTGCAGGATAACCCATCCCCACACACGTCAATTAATATCATGGCAAAATTAAATGAATTACAATATGACTTTTTTCCTCACACACCATATCCTCCAGCTTTGGCTTCCAGTGACTTATTACCTGTTTAAAAACGTGAATAGATGAAATTTGTACCATAAACAGAAATATATTTTGGAGGACTTGATAAATCGTATTATTTAAAAGATAATCTAATGTTGAAAGATCATTGGACTCGGTGTGTTGAGCTAGAAGGGGACTATATTGTAGCACAAAATATAATTTTCCAAAAAAATTGCGTTTTTAGTACGTAGACCGGATATTTATCAATTCACCTAGTAGTTGCTCTTACATAAATTTGTTGTTGAACTTATATTAATTGTAGAATGTTCACTTATTTCTCGCTGTGTAATTTCCATGTATATTTTTGCCGATCTCTCCATTACGTCGTTTTTAACACTGCATACAAACCAAATGCGTCACTGAGTGCAGTTTAAAAAATTTTGGAATGATCAAACTGGAGAGTGACGAGACCAAGCGTTTTTTTCAGGTCTTAATTGATTAATAAAATTCTAATAAAATTATTTAGGTTGCTCTCTGTACCTTTCGTTATATATATAAATACATGAAGCGGTATTTACGTGCATATTAGTTAAATTGCTCCACTGTGCCGCTCTTTTGGGCACATTTAAATATGAGCAGTGTGGAATAAGATACTTTACCGGGCGAATACACTAGAACACTAAAGGCTTATATGGTTTTAATTAATTAAATACTTTTTTACCAGTACATGTTCACGTACGAAAGATCATTAAAATTGATGAACACTTTAAATTGATGTTTTTAATATTTATGGCGTTTATTTTACTTAAGTGTTGTTATTATTGTAATTTTCCATTTCAACATTTTCACGTTGTTGCTGCTATTGTTGTTGTTGCTATTGTTGTTGTTGTTGTGGTTGTTTAAGGTTTTATTTAATGGATTTTATAATACTTTTGAGATGCTCACTGAATAATTTCTATGGGTTTTTTATATGATACACGTACTTTAACACGAATATGGGTAATTAGAGCTTATCTAGTTTTGAGGAAGTTCCTATCAATCAGTCCATTGAGATAAGAAACTTAATGTTTCTGAGTTTAATTTATTTTTGGCAGTTTCAGTTTTCGATTGCTTAAAATAAACAAATCTATGAAAATATAAATTTTTTTTCAATTATTTTATAATGATGTGCATGGTCTATTGTATTGCAATTATTTTGAGAAGATTAAAGCAAAAGTAGTTCAGACGTGTTAAGTACCCTGTTTTGTGTTTCAAGTCCATCAATTCTGTTACTACTTCCATGTAATAAATTTGCTATAAATAAGTTTTTAAACTTCAAATTTTTTATTTTCCAATTATATTGTACATATTGATTATAACAAATCAAGAAATACATGAAGACTTGAAAGTTATAGGGGTCAAAGAAATCATATAAGAAGTAGCTGTTGGGCATAAAAACCGACTACTCAATCACACAAATGTTAAAGCTATTCAATTCCTGGATATTATCAATAAACTGAGAAGGCTACAGTGAACAAAACCTTATAAGTAAACATAGATATTTTTTTATTATACTTTATTTTTATGTGAGTTAAACACTGGTTCATTAAACCCGCAAATGTCTCTTTTAATATCTATTAAATACACCTCAACAATAGTAATAAATTAACATATAGTTACGGTAATACTCAAACATATCCAATAAACGATATTTTAAACAAAATAAACTAAATAAATAATATACAGAATTTTAAATTTAATAACTTATTTTTATTTGCAAATCAGCCCAGAAAAATAAAAAACCGTTCTGATATCCTAAAGTCCCCTGAGAGATGGTAATGGTGTGGTCATATTTACTCTAATCAAACATTCATTTTGTATATATCTTTTAATCAATAAGTTTGTCAATGGTTATTTTTATTACAAATATTAAAAAAAAATTTGGCTTTTAAACAATAAACTTTAGTATAAAATAATTACTTAAACTCTTAAAATAATAGTTTTTTATTTTCCTTTAATTATTATTTTGAAAACAATTTTAAAATAAACACATACAAACGATGGCGTGTTTTATCGACATAACGTAGATTCTAATTATACCTACGTACTGTACTTAATATATCTACGTAATAATTACTGACTTTAGTTTAATTTACCTAATAAGATTTCTTAGAAATTCACACCTTTCTATGATTCATAACATAAAGCTTAAGCATTGTTTTTAAGATTAAAATTTTACGCTCACCTAATATATTTTACTAATACGCGATATAACCTGAAAAAATATAGGTGAACGAAAGTTCTCTATCTACTACACAATAATTCTATCTCCAGGTGAGCAAATAAGTGGATCTGCCCCTCCAGCTTGGGGGTTGATCGCAAGGCCAGCAAACTTGCATCGGATAAATTTTATCGCTACGCAACTCTCAGTATGGCCAGAATTCACACTGGACTGCAGTGCCAAATAAGAAGAAGAAGATACTTATACTTTTAACCAGTTATTATTATTACTTTTTTCTAACAAAGTACTAATTTTATCTAAACTTCAGTTATCATCTTTAAGTAATGATAAAACATGTTTTTAGATTGTGAAAAAGCAAGGAAAGTCTTCAAATTTTATTAATTTTAAGTTAGATGGATTTGAATAGCAAAGAAAAGACAAGAACAAAAATTTAGTTAATTTATTGAAATTTGACTGACCATATAACGCTGTTTTGAGTCAACCAAATTTTAATAAATTAATTAAGTTTTTGTTTTTGTCTTTTCTTTGCTATTCAAATCCATCTAACATTTAAATAGTTTCTTTTCTTCATAAATACACGTCACTCTCGGCAAGAAAATAATTAACTTTTATTATTTTTATTTAATTGAATTTTTGATTGACCATACAGCTGTTTCGTGTATCGCCAAATACCTATATCAGAGAGCTAACAGAAGAAAGTGTAGTAGGTATACCAAAAAAAATGTACTGAAACTTAATAATTAAGAGTAACTATAAATTAAATATTTAATTATTCAATAGCTAGTTAATGTTTGGGTTCTAATATAAATCAAGTGAATAACACTCGAAACAACTATATGATCAGCCAAAAATTCAATTAATTAAGAATAATAAAATTTTGTTGTTGCAATAGAGCATAACCTTAAAGCAATCTGGATTCCAATTTATATATACGCTGGTTAAAGATTTATCTCATGCTTAGCTCGTATCTGTTACTGTTATAAATAAAAATTTAATCTATTGGTATCTGTGTCCAAAAAGAAGTGCAGTGTGGAGTAGTTGATTTTTTGCGCTTATCGGATTCCGATAAAAGTCTATAGATAGTCTCAATAAATAGGTATCTCAATTCAAAATAATGGCTTTAACTCTGATATGAGCAAGATAAGAATTTATGGATGGTCTCTTTACCTAAAAATGTGGCTTATCTGACAATGATATACAATCAGAAAAAAAAGGAAAATAACTTTATTAATATAATCTCTATTTACCGTCATTATGGTACCAAAATATCGTATATAATAAACGCACGATATTTTTACTGCACTCAGTCACACTCGTTTATTTAATTATTTTTTAAACTAGGTAAATGAACCTAACTATATATACAAATCCGATGTATATCCTGCTGATTTTCAATAGGAAATACGTTTTTATGTGGAGAAATATGATCCTAGAGAACAACGCTTAAAAATATTATCGATATACATTCTATAGTCCGAACGACTACTGCACTTTAAATAGCCTTATTTATAGTAAAAAGAAAATATCTTAGTAGAAATTATTCTTAATGTTAATTCAGCTAATAATAATGCTTGGTTTAAGATCATAAACTTCATATGGGCCAATGAAAGTTGGAGAGAATTAGCTTAATTCTTGGTTTGCTATCAAAGGCATAAGAAAAAATATGAGCAAATGTTGCACTTTAAGTTTTATAGCATCTGTATTTGTCAATAGCCTTTAATCTTTACTTTAAAAAGTAGCATAACGTAGATTAAGATGTCTGGTTAAGTAACTAGTTATTAATACAGTATGTGTTCAGGTGTAATAATATCGCTTGATTCAATATTTCAAATTTTTTTGGTTTAGTGTCAGTCTTATAAAGGAACCGTACTTATTTCCTAACCATTAACACAGTTAAAATTTTTTGTGGTATTTAATAATTAAGAACGACAAAGATTTTATTAGTAATAAAATCTCTATCTAACATCACTATGATAACTAAATATCGTAACCACAAGACACAAGGTGTTCAAATGTTAGGACAACTCATTCTGAATCGGCAGAATTTACAAGTATCAGTACCACTTAATAGCAGCATAATAAGAGTCAGAGAGAGAGAGAGGTGATCGGGATAATTCAAAAGAACATATATGTAGCAGTTTCGAACTGAGTTTAATAGAATCTGTAATTGTCAACTTTACTAATTTCATCTGTAAAAGTTTGTATTTAAGAAAAATATGTTCACGTCACAAACTAGTGATATCCGTTATAATAAAAACTTTTGTCAAGATCCCATATTAAGTATATGAGGGTACTACACCAATTTTTCGACAATTTCAAGGCATAATTAGATCAGTTAGGCGGACATATTGATATGAATTTAACAGCATTAGCTGATTAAGTGTCAGTGACACTTAATCTCAAGGGGAAATGGTAATTACAGAAGTTGATCAATGAAATTCAAAAAGTGGCAATGGAACTATATTCTTGCACTTGATAGCATGAGAAGAACAGATAAGTGAATGTTTCATACTGAGTTTAGTAGATGTGATCTTTAATCACAACTTAAAAGATAGTAGTTAGGAGAGGTATGTTCAGTTATGTATATAATGATTTAATGATTCTTTTTTCAGTATCCCAGACGTTGTTTGATAGTCGTATGGCCCCACCAATTTTAAAGATAATTGATATATATATATATTATAATCTCATATATATTAGTAGTCATAATCTCATATATATTTTTCAATAGATTGAAAATATTTTCAATCTTTCAATTCGATTTTATTTTGTGGAGAACTAAACCCGCATCAAAATTACTCAAAACCACTTAAAACGCAAAAAAATGCTTAACGAATGAGCTCGAATTATTCAGCAATGATTTCACGGCGTAGATTTCGGAATTTGTTTTCTCAAAACAGATGCGGAAAGGTGTGTTTCTGAGGGAACACGAGACGGCTTGGTTATATAAACAAAACATGAAAACAGCTGTAATTAATTCAAATGAACATTATAAAAAAACAATTAAAAAGTTTTTATAAAAAATAATTATAATTATGAATGTGTGTATGTATATAATGTATAGTAAGTAGTACATAGTTTGCTCATATAATCAAAGTGTAATTAATTTTTAGTAGCATGACTAAGCGGGGCTGATTATCTTCGCTCGGGTTTCGCAATGTGAAATCGACAAAATAAAGTAAATTAAAAATGATCGAGATTCATCATAAAAATATTAACATCGTCAGTGTAAATGTTTGAATTCTTATATATTTTTAGCAAAACAGACCTCAGATTAAATACAATTATACGCGGCACAATCATCGGTCACTGTACGTACGTGAGTCTCCGAAACTGTATAAAGGAATCCATTTCAAAAACTTCGAGATAATTGAAGTCATTGTCGTATCGAAAACTCAGTGCTTTCGCTCCGCGAGTAAATAATTTTACTTTTATATTAGCGAAAAAATACATTTATAAAAATTTATTTCAAAATACTTAAATATGTTAAATACTTAATAATGTCGACTTCTCACTTTATTTGGGGCGCAATAAATGCATATATTTTTTTTTCATACAATTTATTAACTACATTTATATGTTAATATTTTACAGCATTTTTTATTTTAAATATCTCAAATTAAAAAGTTCAGATTTGATTAACCTCTGAGTTCAACACCCACCTAAAAACACTGTACAAGTAATACTGAGTCAGAGTTATCTCTCAAGCAAAATGTTTGGATGCTAAGAGTTGTCTTTAATTAAATTTAAAACTCACCTAAACATTGTTTATGGTTTTTAACTTAAAATAAAAGTAATTAATTCATAAATTTAAAATTTGAATTTATTTTAATTTTAATTGTTTTTTTTTTGTACCTAATTTTTATAAGTTAATTCTTTAAACATTATTTCTTCATCCAATTCACACCATTTTTGTTATTTTGCATATACGCAAATGGTTGCAATATTAGTACAAAAATATAAACAATACCAATTGTTTATACTCTTATTATAATGTTCCATGAATTATTATTAAAATGCGAAAGACTTTAAGTTTTTAACATTTACAATGCCTGAGATATAAACATTTAAAAATCAGTATAAAATTCAAATCTCAATACCATGTCTCAAAAAGAGAAGTAGACCCAAAGTTGGTTGCTTACCAATAAATGTAAAAAAATCTTTTTTGAAATACGGGTTCTTTCAGATTGAGATGTCCGTCAATCCGCTCTACTTGTGTCTGACAATAGTTTAGAAATAAGTATAATTCCTTTATACAACTGTCGTTAAACCGAAATAAACGTGGGATATTAAATCAAGGGATATTATCATACCTGCACACATATTGTATTAATAACTAGTTACTTAACCAGACATCTTAATCTTAACTGCTACTCTTTTAAGTAAAGATTAAAGGGTGGTGACAACTACAGATAGTATAACATAAAAGTCAAAGCGATACATTGGCTTATATTTTCTTCATATGGCTCTGATTACAAAATAGCAATGCAAAGACATCTTTCTAACTTTCATTATCCCACATGAAGTTTGTGATCTTAAACCAATCATTATTATTAAGTTTGATGATAGTCTTAATTTGTATGGATCAACTTAAAAGACTCTTTTCACAACATTTCGACAGGTCATGTTGTCTTGGGATTAGCGAGAAACATGCCCATTAACTCCATAAAATTTTTACTGAACTAAAAAAATTCTGCAAACTTTAAGTAAGAGATATTATTGCATTAGTCAATACCCTTTATTTATTTGCGTATTGATATGCATATAAAAAGTCAACTTTTATCAAAAGAATGGCTCATATAGGTTTTTGCGTATTAATGTGCTATAAAAGAGGTTCAAAAAGTGAATAAAATCGTTTAAGGAGTATATTTCAAATATTTAACTAAACACTGTATGGAAAAGGCAACTCTACCAAAAAAAAAAAAACACATGGGGTCTATTTAAAGCAGGGTTTTTGAAAACTAATTTATATATATAGAGCTTATATCATCCACTGTAGCTAAACTTACTTATATTTGTATTTTCATTGCAGGCTTATTAAAATCATAATAATTAATTGTTTACACTAATATTATCATATCTTATAAATATATTTTTGTGAAGGTAGCAGTTAGCGCTGCTAACCAAATAAAGCTTGAGTAATTCCAAAAAGCTCTACTCAGAATGTTGTATGTTTTTAGGCAGCAACAGTTTTTTTTTACATTTTGAAAGACTTTGTAGTATCATTCAAAAAGCTTAAGAAATAAAGTATTTAAGATTTTGTCATGACTTTTTAGTAAAACTAATGAACCGCGAGTTGTAAATAAATATTTTTTTACTTGAATAAAAATATAAAACACACAAGACGACCTGTTCCGCAAAATTCCAGAAAAATTTTCAAATTGTGAAGACGTGGGAAACTTTCAATAACACATGTAAAAATTTAATATTTATTTGGAAATTCACTTTTCAATTGATTAATTTTTTAACAAAAGCTTTGTAAAATATTTATCAAACAAAACATTGAAGCCACTGAAAGAAATACTTACGCCCCACCAAAAAGTAGCACTAACAAATTCTTCTTTGTTAATATTTGAAATCACTTTTATTCACATATCGAATCTTTCATAGGCAAGTAAGTATTTCCAGTATAATATGAATTCCAATATTCTTTTGGTTCACAATACATTGCAGTAGGAACTTATGTTCTCATTATTCAATATTTTCTAGTGCAGGTAATCTTAATCAAAAGGCAACTTTACTTTAGGTTAATCACGAACACAAAAAAAATCCATTGATGGCGTCAAGCTCGTCATTTGCATAATTTAATTAAAAGAATAAGACAATGCTCCAATTCTCTTGCTTCTGGGAATGAGCATCACGAATATGTAGACGCAACTCAATAAAGGATACTTCATCTTCTTAGATTGATAACAAACACTAATTGGACTGACAATAATGAAGGCCATTCAGTTTTCTTTGTTGGACCTCTGCAACAAACTGAGATAATCGATAAGAATGACACTTTCACGATGAGCTCATGCACTTGTAATCTGATTCTAACGATTTTTTCTGTGCAGTTTGTACATTTTTAATAAAAGGCTTTTACGTTCAATTTCTTACAGAATAAAAATTTCAATTTTTTATAATGATTTATACTATATTACATTAAATATTATATTATTATTATACAAATATTACTATTAACCACACCAGAATCTAAAATCCTCCGAATAAAATTATTTTCACATATCCTTGAATTGATGGCAGATATTTCAACCTTGTCTTCTATAATTTCGTTTATTTAATATGCCCAAAATATTTGTAATATGATTTTCCTTTAGAGGATAATTAACTCATAAATGGGGTTATTTAAAAGTTGATAGGATGTATGCTACTAAGACAAATCATCTATTTTAATTCCATCAAACTTCACCTCTCCATCTTTTAGTTATGCTTTACTAGCATAATAGTTTGTGGATTGCCTTAGGTCTTTTAGCATACATTCTGCGAAATTATAGATGTGTACTTTGTGCCAACAATAATAAGAGAAATTAAAACACCATACTCACCCACCGAAAGTATGCTTTCAACTTCTTGGAACGACTTAAGGACCTTCAACTTTCTTAAAGTTTCAACGGTTCATGAATGTCAACATGAATAATAACTTAATAATTTTATTAAAACATAATAATATTTTTAATGTTATAATGTAACATATGTCATAATGACAGTGTAGTTATATGTAGTACTTTAATTAATCACAAAAGTGCTTCATATATCATATAAATTCATATGTAGTGCTTTAAGTAATCACAAAAGTGTTTCAGATTTGTGTCAAGAAATACATTAAAATGTATATATGTAAGGAAATCGAATTAATAAAGATGAATGATACATATTTGCTGTTAATATATATAACCGTTGGTTTAGGACCAATTGATCGGGAAGCCCTCAATATCCACTAGATGTTCAGATATGAAGAAATACGTTAATTGAGTTTTGAATCAGACTTACTTAATAGTTTGTGAAATAATTAATACATCATCTTAATTGATATTTTGAAAGAGATAAGTGGATTGCTTAAAAAAATTTCATAATCAAAATTTAGTATCGAGCATTACTTTATGAAATTTTCTGTTTCTACATAATAAAAAACAATGCTATATACTTTTCTATGCGAAATTAAACTAGTTGTTTTGTAGAAGCAATATTATTATTTTAAACAGAATTTACTAAACAAATACTTTATTTTTATAATATCGAAGAAGTTGTATGATTTTAAAATTCGTTTTCATAGTAAGATTATATGAATAAATTCATTTAAACAAACGAGTTAGTATGTATGGCATTCACTGAGCAATTGAATACTTTTTAAATACTTACTCCCTTTTTGGGTAAATATGCACAGCTCAATAGGACTAAAGGCTAAGAAGCCGGATGTTTACTCATGCCGACTTTATGCCAACCAAATCAATATATCTACCAACCAACTACTTTGGAACTGATGAATTTCTATATAGTGATTTCATTAGCTTCTGTCGAATTCCTTTACACTCAAGGTAATATGCGTTTGCTACCAAATTTGAAGTTCATAGTAAAATCTATTAGTCAAGTTTATTAATTAGTCATATTTATATAAGTAAAATAAAGTAATATAATATATAAATAAATTAATATAATAATAAAATATGATTTACGGTGTTGGAGCAGGAATAGTGGGATCCAGGGCATACAAATCAATTGCAATAAGCACAGACTCCACAATTTCCCATGCGAAACTATATACTATAATAGAGATCGTGGAGATCTTATCCAAAAGCGGACTTAAAAGAGTTAACATCAAAATACTCTCAGAAAGTCAATCAGTTCTTACTTCTTTTAACAAAAAATTCTACCTATACTATAATAACTATCTATACTATTCTATTTATATTTTAACAAAAAAAGAAATATCAATAAAAATATGAACACATTAAAATTTATAAAAATAAATAAATTATAATAATAATTTTTCCTTACAATGAAAATTATTTTGTTTTTTCGAAGACTGAAGTAATTTCATTAAGTTCTGCTTAAAATGCTTGCCTAGTTTTAGGCAGCACAGTGTTGTATTTTTACATTACGAAAAGCCGTGCATTAGGGAAAATATATCATAAAAGCTCAAATGAATAAAATATTTCAGATATACAACTGAAATTTTTTCTAATTAAGGTCTAAATAATGATACTACACTTCCAATTGGGAAAAGTTTTTGGAACTGAAATTGCCGCAAAAAATTAAAATATTTGTTTACAATGAACGAGTTTTTGACAGTAATGTTTATATAGAGTAATATAATTATTTCACAAAACACTTAATAATTCAGATACAATTATATATTTAACTACTGCATGTTTTAATATAAAAACATTTCACCATCTAGTGGATATTGAGGGCTTCCCGATCAATTGGTCCTAAACCAACGGTTATATATATTAACAGCAAATATGTATCATTCATCTTTATTAATTCGATTTCCTTACATATATACATTTTAATGTATTTCTTGACACAAATCTGAAACACTTTTGTGATTACTTAAAGCACTACATATGAATTTATATGATATATGAAGCACTTTTGTGATTAATTAAAGTACTACATATAACTACACTGTCATTATGACATATGTTACATTATAACATTAAAAATATTATTATGTTTTAATAAAATTATTAAGTTATTATTCATGTTGACATTCATGAACCGTTGAAACTTTAAGAAAGTTGAAGGTCCTTAAGTCGTTCCAAGAAGTTGAAAGCATACTTTCGGTGGGTGAGTATGGTGTTTTAATTTCTCTTATTATTGTTGGCACAAAGTACACATCTATAATTTCGCAGAATGTATGCTAAAAGACCTAAGGCAATCCACAAACTATTATGCTAGTAAAGCATAACTAAAAGATGGAGAGGTGAAGTTTGATGGAATTAAAATAGATGATTTGTCTTAGTAGCATACATCCTATCAACTTTTAAATAACCCCATTTATGAGTTAATTATCCTCTAAAGGAAAATCATATTACAAATATTTTGGGCATATTAAATAAACGAAATTATAGAAGACAAGGTTGAAATATCTGCCATCAATTCAAGGATATGTGAAAATAATTTTATTCGGAGGATTTTAGATTCTGGTGTGGTTAATAGTAATATTTGTATAATAATAATATAATATTTAATGTAATATAGTATAAATCATTATAAAAAATTGAAATTTTTATTCTGTAAGAAATTGAACGTAAAAGCCTTTTATTAAAAATGTACAAACTGCACAGAAAAAATCGTTAGAATCAGATTACAAGTGCATGAGCTCATCGAGAAAGTGTCATTCTTATCGATTATCTCAGTTTGTTGCAGAGGTCCAACAAAGAAAACTGAATGGCCTTCATTATTGTCAGTCCAATTAGTGTTTGTTATCAATCTAAGAAGATGAAGTATCCTTTATTGAGTTACGTCTACATATTCGTGATGCTCATTCCCAGAAGCAAGAGAATTGGAGCATTGTCTTATTCTTTTAATTAAATTATGCAAATGACGAGCTTGACGCCATCAATGGATGTTTTTTGTGTTCGTGATTAACCTAAAGTAAAGTTGCCTTTTGATTAAGATTACCTGCACTAGAAAATATTGAATAATGAGAACATAAGTTCCTACTGCAATCTATTGTGATCCAAAAGAATATTGGAATTCATGTTATACAGGAAATACTTACTTGCTTATGGAAGATTCGATATGTGAATAAAAGTGATTTTAAATATTAGCAAAAAAGTTCATTTTAGTATTGTTCACACAAAATATATTTTTTTAGGAATAGGTTTTTGCTTAAAGTTTTTATGGCCTAGATATGTAACCAGTAGAAATTTTAGTACCTTTGATCATAAACTTTTTAATACCTTGTCTAGTGAATAAAGTGTAAATGAAACAGAGGACTTAAGAAAGTTCTTTCAGCTCATTAAAATTGTTTCGAGTTCGAAAATTATCAAATCAAATAATCGGGGATTACTATAGCAGTTAGAATGATATCTACACAATTAATAAGCTGCGCCCTTTTCAGATATTTTTCAATGAATTGTCGACATATCACTTCCAGTGGTTTATTGTAAGTGGATCAACTAATATCAACAAATTTTGATTGATTTTAGTGCCGGTAAATGTTTCTCTTCTGTGCAACTAGAGCTTAGACTTTTTGGTTACCACACATCCGTTCACTAATATTATAGTTTTGAAACTGATTTACGCAATTAATAAAGGATATTATTTTTTAAAGATTTTTGTTTGGAATGTCAGTCACGGATATTAGTTTTTAGACATCCAATGTTTCCCAGGCCTATACATAAGCAAATAAAGTAATCTATTGTTTCTTTTAACTTGTTCTTTCTTGAAGCTTCCGCATTTGCAATTGAGGCGAATATTTGATTTTTGGCGTAGGTCTCTACAAACCAATGCCATAACTTCCAAAAACTTGCCCTTTACTTAATCGATGCTCAAGAGAGTTTAGTGACTATTCGCATTTATAAGATACGTACCCATCAAAAAGTTAACGTTTTTAATCGAAACTAGTATTATTCTGTATTAGACGGTTATCGATATAGAGCATTGTATCAGTATTTAATCTTAGAAGTTCTTAGCAAGGTCATTTTATTAGAACTTGTTTAGTCATCGGTGTCTTTGCAATGGGGTCACATGTATGTAGATTAGCATGTTCGGGTTACCATCAAATGTGGCTTAAGTAAGGCTCATACGATTTCTTGTATCATATTGTATTTAAAATCACTGTCCTTCTGACATACCATGGCATATTTGATAGGAACCAATTTCCATTGTCCATTTTGTTGTCATCACATTTTTGTAAATCGAGAAATGTATATATAATACAATACTACTATATATTTTATTGAGAAGGTCAAACGATTATCTGAAATAGTTGACCATTTAGTCTTCATGTATTATTTAAAGGATAAATTCTATGTTTGCCTTAACTTGTAGATAAATTTTTTTTGAGATATAATAAGTTGTATTTTTTTTAATTTAAGATTTATTTTTTTTTTAAATTAAATAAAAAACCTTTTGTTTTTAAGTGAACTTTATTACTGATTAATTATTACTTTATCTAAAATCGGAGGAATTATACATACATATAGTTTTAATAATTATTAAAATCATTTTTAATATACTCGATTTCCTTAATTAAAAACGATTATGTAGCATATATTTTAACATTAAAATGGATTTTACTATATATATTTTCTATTGATTTTTAATTAAACAAATGCTCAACGATATTCAGATATATTCTACTGCAACT
>NC_051848.1:33180938-33265209 GCF_002237135.1 Teleopsis dalmanni
CTACCGACTGCACGCCCTTTTTCCAGGCGATTATTTCATTTAATTGAATTAAAAAACACTTAAAAGTGACAACATAATAAAGAGAATTTTGTACTCTATTTTAAATAAAATGCTTCACAGATATGACCGCTTAACCATATACAATACAACATTTTATGATTTACGGCTTTAATACATTAAAAATATACATGGCAAGTACAAAAAAATGTAATCATAAAAAGAAAAGAGTGGATGGAGCGCATATAATGTATGCTCTGAGGGAAGGGTTTCGAGAATTGATTTATAACAAAATTTGAAATTATGAAAAAAAAATATTATATAGAATAGAATGTAATAAAATTTTAAAAACAAATTACATGTTCATTTAATTTAATAATTTAATTTTAAGTTTTAATCATTTCGTCATTCGAAAAATTACTAATTGTATGTCTAATAATCATGTAGCTATAATTGTGGAAAATTTGTCTAGAAAAAAAATAAAATTCAGGTATGCTAATTATATTTTTCGTTTAAATAAAAATGAGAAAAATAATTAGCTTTTACTGTACTAAACATTAGATTGGTACATACAGAGGTAATGTGAAAAGTGATATAAAAAAATCTAACGCAATCGGTTAAGTACTAAACCCATATGAATTAAGTATTTAGTAATGGTGTTTAAAATAAGTTAAATTATAAAGCAGCTGATTTTCACTAGTACTTTTATCTCACCATTTATAGGAAAGCAACCTAAAATTATTCTTAGGCTTACAAGTGATCGTTTATCGCCAAAGAGGAGGCACACTGTATGCTGTATGAAATCTATAGACTTTCCATTAAAAAGAAGAAAAAAGTTTTACTAATTTGCTTCGTCAATATCTGGCACCTGCTAGAAAGTGCCTATACACTCTGGGTTATTCTTTTTAAAATGTAAGTTCTACATCACTAGTACCAGTATTGAAGACATTTCCTGATTTATTAAATTAAGAAGTTTCCCGATTCTGAATATAGATTTCTTGGAAAAGTAATGTGTCGCATATATAAACTGTATTGTCACAATAAATCCAGTTATTGGAACCTAAGTGAGCCGATTTTTTCTGCAAGACTGCCTACCGCTTGGATTTTACCTCTGTCGATTTAAATTAAAATTAATAGATATATTAATAAAAATTTTATTACATCATATACACAAATTCAACTGCACATACTTAATAATAATAATAATCAACAAATACACATATTCAGTTTTTATAGTTTTAAATAATGTGCAGCAGTTGTTTGTAGACAATCACTTATTTTTTAACAAATGCTTAACGTCCGGTTCTTAAAATGTTATTTTTTTAATCATAATTGGATTAATTAAAAAATTAGATAAATCCCTTGTCATAAAACAAACAGTAACAAGTCATTATCTTTTTAAACTGTTTAAACGTACACACATATATGTATATGTATATACTTGACAGTTTCAGAAATATGTTTGCAAACATAACTAACAATTTTATAATATATATGCATGTAAAAACCAATATTATTACTATTCTCCACCGCAATCCAAAATAACCCTTGTGCTTTATTCTTTATTTGAGATTGGATTTTTTTATTAAACTTACATGAAAAAAATTTCGGGACCTGGCCATGCATATGCAGAATGACAGCTCAGTCAGATCGGTCAGAAAAGGGGGCCCAAGATTTTTGATCTTCTCCTACCTAAAGATGGGCACTGACACATGGAATGGAAAACAGTATTCTCCTCTTCTTCAAAGCTACAACCGCGACAAAGGTCATTATAAGGAATACCTACTCTCTTAGCATGCCTCCCTATTAGGCAGTGACCCGTAGCTTGGCTATCCGAGAAAATTGAATAATTTACATCGGAGGTTCGATTTCCAAGGACCCATTTTACAGCATAATAGATTGCCTGGAAAACACTACAGTAATTTGGTGGTCGAAGCGAGAAACTAAGACCTAATCTTTCCGAAAAAATACCATAGCACCCCGTGTTATTCAATATCGCCACGACACCCTATAACATCAAAATGTCAACATTTAAAGTGTTGCTGCTGCTGACTTAATTCGCACAAACAAGACATTTATGCCTAAAAATAGCGAGAACGCATCTAAAACGTTTATGGCATTTTTTCATAAATTAAAATCGTACGAATGACACAAAATTGTCGGCACTTAAACATTTAAAAATAAATAAAGTGCAAATTTAAAACGGAATACATTTTTTACTGCAAAGATACTTTTCACATGCGACCCAAAAGCCATACACAATGTATCTCAAACTGGCCGCTTATCAGGCTGGTGTAAATCGCAGCGCACAATAAATGTCGTTACTTTGCATTACTTTGCGGCTTCCAAAAATATTTCAACTTTCAATTTTTAGGATACACTCGTAGTATCATATCTAATCAGTTGAATTTTAGAAAAAGAAATACACAGAAAAATGGAAAAAATTGCAACCGAAATACAAGAATAGGAAAAATTAGCTATATAGAGTAGTGTCGAACATGATGTAGATAAGATATTTTTTATGTTTATTTCTTGTTCTATTTTTGCTTTTTGCACTCATTGCTGTTATCACTGACACACAGACAAAATATAACAATCGCTATTTTCCGAGCACATATCAAATATGTCGATTACGTCGCCCGATTACGCGGATTGATTACGTCTACGCCGGCAAAGCTCAAATGTTGTTGACATGTCACATTACAATCGAAGCCTACAATTTTAAGAAATTAAGCATATTTAGTTTATAAGATAATACGATCAAATAAAATTATTTCACAGAAATTATAAAAGTTTTTTATTATAACAAGGAAACAGACAAAAGTCAACTTGTTACCAATTCAAAGATCGGAAAAGTAAAAGATATATAGATATTCCTCAATATATTCTCTCTGACGAAGACATTGAATAGAATGAATATAAAAAACTCTATATTAATTTTGAGCTCTTATACGGTCAGACCAATAGGCCAAAGTAGATTCTTGAAATCGCTGATATAACCTACCTACCTAAAATACTTTTTAATTGTTTCTATTTGTAACTTAGTTTATAGGCTAGATCTGTTTAGTCTTAGTGCAAGTAGTTTCATTTTGCCATCTAGAGTATTCTGTTGTTTTTTTTTTAAGAAACCATATGTAACGATAGGTATTATTATTTATGTGTAAAGTAATAATAAGCACCAAAAAATGACGTCAGCCTAGAGATTTAACAAAGAATCACTCTTCCCAACAGATGTTACTTCGGGCTTAGAAGGCAATTGAGAAATAAAACATTCTCTCAACAAACAAAAATCACGCTCTACAAATCTCTTATCATGCCTGTCCTGCTGTATGGTGCAGAAGCTGGGACAATTCCCAACAGTGATGAGAAGACGTTAGAAGAATTCGTGAGAAAATTCTTTAGAAGATTTATGGTCTCTTACGCGTTGGCGACGAGTATCGAATTAGATGGAACGACGAACTGTATGAGCTATACCGCGACATTGACATAGTTAAGCGCATAAAAATTCAGCGGCTTCGCCGGCTTGGTCATACCAAGTGAATAAAAGAAAGTGCTCCAGCTAGACTGATATGGAATTCGTTACACGCTAGTTCCCCTGCAGCTTTAGTCCCCCAGCGAAGGACTAGGCGACCAACGATATGAAAGCAATCGGTATTACCAAGTGATAGTGATCCGCTGATCAGGATTGCTGACAAAGACTATTGGATGCTGACAAGGCCGACTTACATCTGTGATGGCCAACAAAGTTAGTAAGTAGAAATCATTCGTAGAACCGGAACTGCTTGCAAACATTTGCCAAAATTTTAGCAAGATTTTAATTAAATTTTTTAAATATGGTAAAGACACAAATTTATCTTTTTGTATATAAAATTATTGTTTATATAAATATTGCACAAAATTAATTTTAAACAACAAATTAATTATGAAAAACAAACGGAACAAAACCATTTCAGACAAAATAAGGCAATCGGTTCTACTTTAAACAATGCTTACGGTTGTGAAGATCACAGAAACTTACATACGTACATGCATACATACCAGAGTTCGGAATGTGGTGCACAAAATCGCACACTGCACTGTGCGAGTGGAAATTATTTTTAAAATATGCACACGCACATTTGTGGTGTTAAGAAAAAAAATGCACGCACTCAAATTTGTTGTGCGATTTTAAATTTCACATCGCACAAAGCGATGATTGTGCACACAGATTCGTGCACACACATTTGTGCTGTGTGACTGATTTTTAAAAATGTGCACAATCAGATGTGCGAGAAAATTATATGCTCGCACCGCACTGTGCGACAAAAAATTCTCTTTGCACACGAGTGTGCTGCTCATATTACGTTTGCACAAATGTGCACAAATGTGCGACTGCACAAACGTGCACAAATGTGCACAAATGTGCGATGCACAAACGTGCACAAATGTGCGATTTTGCGCTTGCACCCAAGGGTGGAAAAAATTACAGGAACTTCACAATTTTGTTTGAAATAGAAAATATTATTTTGTTGCAAATTTTTAAAAAATTGATATTTGCGTTCGTTGGGATCGTAATTTATGTTAAAAATTGCATAAATTAACAAATATTTAAAATAATTATTTTTGTTAATTAATATAAACTAAAAATTATAACTGTCTTAACCTTATTTGTATTTTAACTTAAAATATTAGTTTTTTGTATATTACTTTGTGCATTTTTAAATGCAAATATAGTAAGTGAACTTAAAGTATTTGTTTGGAAAGTTTTGCACCAGTTTAAAAAAAATAAAAACATATTTTAGGAAGATTTTTTTATGCCCAAAAAATATGAAAGATTAGGAAAATATTTTTTTTGAACAGGTAGCAGGTATTGGTATTGGTGTATTTGTTTAATAAATTTTGCAACAGTTTAAAAAAGATAATACGGGAGGGCCACAAATAGATATTTTTCTTCTCCAGAAATATGTATTCACTTAGGTAGAGTATCTAACATTCATTAAAAAACGCGAAAGATTAAGAAAATATTTTCTTGAACAGGTAGCAGGATTTTAGCGCCCTTTCTACTGTGCTAAGTAAGCAGAGATATAATTTAAGTGAAAAAAATATTTCAGCAATGTTATTAATAAGATTAAATGAAAATTTATTTCAAAAAATATGTAATAAAAATTATATATTTTATAATAAGAAATTAAGATATTAAATTATTAAATTATTTCAATAACTTTGTTAAATTTAAGCTGTAATTAAAGATAAAAAATTAAGTGAAATCTAATAACAAAATTAATTTATGTTGTTGTAAAAAATATTTAATTTGCTTTTTATAACCTTACTAACGAATCTTAGTGTACAACTTACTATTAAATAAAATTTTATGAAGTAGTCCAAAATTGATATATTTAATTTTTTCAAAGTACGATCCGTAGAACCGATCCTCTTTACTTATAACATTTCGAAACAAATACTCTTTCTCTATTAAATTCATGTACCTATTGAATATAACAAAGTTTTCAAGTACATTGTGAAATTAACTTTATTCCCATATTTTAAATTAATAAACCTTAAAAAAATAAGCAATATAAGCAATAAATGTAAATCTAATAATAAATTCAAAATTAAAATATAAATACAAAATTATTTCTTCAATAAAATATTTCGCATTAAGACCAAAATTAATACAAATCAGTTTTCCGTACTATTTTGCTGCGATATTTGTCATAATATTGTGCGCTTTTAAATCATCATTTCACACAAACGTGCAGTAGACATTTCGTCTCCGCACATTTGGGTGCATTTTTATTTTCGAGCCTGCACACAAAATGTGCTTCTCGTATTCTTTTCTGCACACGTTGTGTGCGAGGGCAAGTTGGCTGCCGCACACACAATGTGCTGTGCGAAATAACTTCGGCACAAACAACGAATGCGTGTGCGAGTTTTATTTCACTCCACCACACTCGTGTGAAATGTGCGTTTCGTTTGTGCACACAAGATGTGCACTTAAGATGTGCACAAAAATTTTCGCACACCACATTTGTGGTGTGAAATTTTAGAATCGCACAACATTTGTGCGTGGTGTTTTGCATTTTTGTGCACAGCACAGTGTTTTTCTGAACCCTGATACATACATACTTACACACATATGTTAAGTACATTTCCCTCATAAATTCTAATCAAATTAATGACATTAAATATGTGTGATTTTTTCCGACGACAGGCGGTTTTTATTAAATCTTTTCACGCCCACAAAAAACAAAAGCTTTGCACAAATACAACAACAAAACATGCACATACATACATATATTCAAATGTGTAAGCATGAAACAAAAGCAAAACATTGTTTTTTTTTTTGTAAAGACGCATCCAGTTATTTACTTTTACAGTTGAATGAAGGAAGGAGAACACAACAATAACATCCACATAAAAAACTGCTAAAAATTAAGTGACAATTGCTTATAAAGCTCGTCTGATCGCCTGCTTACCCTACAATCAGATTTTTTTTTATTATTGTTCGGCATGCTGATGACAATGCCGATGGTGATGCCGATGCTGATGGCGATGCCGAAGCCGACGCTAATGCTTATGCCATCCATGCTGATATTAATGCGGATTCCTTCTTCTGTTTGCTTGTATTGTCGTATTGTTGTAACATGACAATTGTGTAAAATTTAATAAATATTAATTCCAAACATTTATATTATAGGATGTATGGATGTAAGTATGTATTGGACATGGGTGTGTGAATAAATTTAATATATAGCTAGGTATGTGTGTATAATTTTTGATTTTTATAAAAATAACTTTGCATTATTGGTGTAATGTGTGCTTGATTAACCTTGTTTACGTGCCTGAGAGACAATACGACTGTTGTATATGGTTGTTGTTGGTATTATTACTGTTTTTTGTTGCTGCTCTCTTTTTGTTGTATTCTTACTAACTGAACTTGTTATCCAGAGCACATGATACCCTCGTTGGCTTCCATGCGCATTGATAGCGGATAAGTAGTTTGTTTTTGTTATTGTTTTTGTTGTAAGAGATTTTAATTTAATACTTAAGTTATGTTGTTCCCGTATTGTTGTTGTTGTTTTTGTTGTAGTTTTTATTTCTGAAGTATTTTTAATGCAATTCAAGCATTTTTAGAAGAAAAAAAAATAAATCTTTTGTTATTGACAAAGAAACAAAAAAACACATATCCGGTAATTGAGTTAATTCACTTCAAAAGCCTAAGAGGGCAGACACTCGATATTTGAATGACGGACAATTTATATTTGCACGATCTTTACAGTGATCGCACTTCAAAAAATTGTTATAAAAACTTTTTAATAATCTAATACTAATGGGGAAAATATTTTGGGAATTTTTTAATAAATTTTTGTTTTAAACAAAAGCAAGAACTATTTTTTTATATTATATAAAGTTTCCTATACTAACAAGCAAGTTTGTTTAGTCAGAAACAGAAATCCAAAAAAAAAAATTAAGCCCTTCTATATACTATCTTATGCTATACTATATAATGCTATACTATATCATACTATACTACCATATATTATACTATAATATACTATATTCTATAACGGTTGATTTTAGATGTAAGGTGAGAAAATTTTTTGGTTTCTGATCAGTTTGATTATATCATTTTCAGGTACTCTAATGAAATGTAAAAAAAATGGAAAAAATTTTGGAAAAATATTGTTTTCAAGGCATGTCACTACATTCTAGAGAAAGTAAAGAATTTAGGTACCGTCACATCTATATCTATGCATATATTTGTATATATACTTAACAGTTAACTCATGTAATATTCCATAATTTCTAGTACAGTTGTTCGTTTTAACCGCTGCCAGATACACAGATGCTTCAAAAAGAACACGCCTTGAAAATTGTTGTTTATGTTCCCTGTCGAAATCTTTCCCTTCATTGATAACAGTCGTAAGATAACGATGCTTTCTGTCAAGAGTTCTACTAAGATATAAAGCTTGATATATGCAATATTTACCTATGACAATGATGTACTGGGGCTTATATACTATATATCTTAATGTGAACTGACTTAGCTTTTTTAAGCTAAACCCACCAATTTTCCGTCCATGTCATTACAGTCAACTATAAATTGCACTGGCAGGAAGGTAGGAACACATGCAGTATCAGTAATACAATGATGTGTGAGTTATATCATGGCTAATCGGGAATATGCAATACATACAAATTGCTGCCAAAAACACTACCATGTGTTCCTACGTCAGAGCAAGCATTCGGTTGAAAAATAAGCATTAATATCCATATAAAAAAAATGTTTCCAATAATCAAATTTAGTGGAACATTTTTTTATGTCAATTTATTTAGGCTTTACTTTAAAAACACAATGTTCCAGCTAAGCAAGCTCTGCGAATAACGGGTTAAAAGGCATGTCTGTATTTCCGATATAAAGCATATCTCTCGCAAAGAGCGACTTAGATTTTGTAAGCACTACTTGATAATATTTAGAGTATAAATGGTATCCGACAAATCTAATATTACAGTGGTCAGAGTCACAACTTCAGCTGTCTTGACCAATTGAGGTTGACCCCTTTAACGGGAGTATCAAAGAAGCTGAGACTAAAACTCAATGTTATGTGGGTAAAAAAAAATTTTTTTATTACTTTTATTTGATGTAAAGTTTCATTTCATTACCGTGTGCTATGCCCCAAAGAATAGGACAAATGTAATATGAAGGAAACTGTATCCAAACGTAAAAAAACTATGATTTCTTCCTGATAAGCAGACAAAATAAGTTAAGAAATTGAAAAAATAATAGAAATAACATTTGATGCCTAACAAATTTTTTTAATATAGTACACAGAAAACAAAACATAAACTGTTTATAGATAATTTCTGACATAGACCATCCACTGAGTAGTATGGGTATCGTATCATTGCGAACATCGTTCAGCAGTTTGCCGACATGTTGGCTCTGCTGATAATGTATGTTTTCCTATAAGTATTGCTCTATTTTGTTTCTTTAGTTTTAAATAATAATTTTTTCGTTATTTTTTAGTATACATTTTCAAATAAAACAAGTGTGGGCGTATCGGCTTGTGTATTGGATGCTCTGATGGTAAGTTAAAATTGTCATTTATTATTTATTTATAAATTTATTTACAGTATTTTTAAAAATAAATAAAACACGCATTTAAAACATTCAAACACTTTTAAAACAATAAAATATTTAAAAAATAGAATACATTTGTTTTTTATTAAAAATTAGTAAACGAACTACTAAACCACCCGATATATTGACAGTTTTCAAAGAATTTTAAAATTCTTTTTTACTATATAAATTGAATGGAAAACCACCTTGGAACTATTACTGTAATATTACTGAAATTAGAACCAAAAAGTATTTATAATAATATTTATAATAAATTTATAATAAATATTTATTTATAATAAATATTTAAAATAAATATTTATTTACAATAAATATTTAAATAATAATAATAATAAATAATAATATAATATATATAAATATTTATAATAAATATTTATAATAAATTTTTTATTATTTAATATTATTAATATGCTTAGTATTATAAATTTTAATATTATTAATATTATAATGATAATAAATCATTAATATTATTAAGATTCTTAAAGTTATTGATATTAATAATAAAAATATTATCTGTAATTAAATAAATAATATTTTTAATTATACTAATATTTCTAATATTATTAATATAAATCATATTCTCATTCTCATTCATTAGTGTTCCTAAAATGACTAATATCATTATTTAATATTTTTAACAGTGTGTTTTGGAACTCATATACTACGAAGACCTAAGGATTCGTTAAATAGATTATTTTCTAGAAGCTTGTAACTTTTATAAAAAAAAGAGTAATAATAAGAAAAATACAGAATTCAAAAATTTAATATTTAATTTGGTAAATTCTTGGACTGAACATCAGCTAAGATGTTCGCCAAATAGCCGTTATTAACAGTTTTTTGAAAGATTTATTGTTTGAATTGTCTGTATATAATTTTTGGACTGTAAGTGTCAAAAATAAAACTGTTAAATTTAAACCATAAATTGGGGGCTTAAACCACAAAATCCAAGAACAGTTACTTCGTACTATTCAAATAACGAGTTTTAGCAATTTGTGTTTTTTATTCATGATCAAGAATTAATACATAAACTACAGCTATATAAGTTTACCAACCTCTAATAGGTAGGTAGGATGGAGTAGTGGCCTCGTTTTCAAAAAAACACACTTGAGCTCAAATGATGGCCCATTGTGGCACCACAGGAATAGTATTGGTACGTACATAGATTTAAATCAGTATACATACAACGCCGTAAAAGGTAACACCTAACCTATTGCAAATTCATATTTTTCCAATTTAAACATTTTTGTTTGCAGAACATATGTTACCTATTTATATATAAAAAAAAATTGTTGTCAATTAAATTAATTTTAATATACTACTTTTTACTAAATCAACAAGAAGAAATATTTATGTCTTATTATTTAACCAAAACAAATTTAGTCAAAACTAAATATTTGACACCACCTTAGATATTAATATAGTCTCACATAATTGACAAAACGGTTCAAAAACTTCTCCAACCGTCAGTTAAAAATGTGATATATACTTAATCAAAAATAATTCCATTTACACATACCCGGTTCCAAGGAAAGCGATATGCATCAAATAATGAAGGGAATGGGAAAGATCGTTGGACTCTGTGTGTCGAGGTAAAAGAGGACTAGATTGAAGTATAAAATATAATTTTTCAAAAAAAAATGCGTTTTTATTACTATGGCCAGGTATTTATCAATCTACCTAGTATATTTTTTAGACTTTTCGAAAGCTTATCATGTTCTCATACAATTCTATTAAATCAATTACAATACTACAACCAATAGATTATCAATTATCTATAGGTAAACATTGATAGGCTTTCACACGAAGCACCACAATTGTTTTATCTTTTCAAGTTCGGAATGCTTCCGCATGAGTTTGTAATTTTATTTCGTAATTGAAATGATGGAATGCGCAAGTACGTCTAATATATATCTTCATATTAGCAAATTAATGTGTAACTTAAAGATATGAATGATATATTGTGCAATAATGCGAACTCGATAAAATAAAATATGTGAAATACGCGATTAATGATTAGCTGAAGAGAAAAATTAGCACATCGCAAAATGCCACGATTTAAGTATTTTAGATATAAAGAATATTTGTGTAAATAAATATTTAACGTTGAATAAAATTTCGATACAAATCCAAATTAACAAGTCTAAAATGTGTACAAAGAAAACTAAATTTAAGCAAATTATTAGCTGCGAGTCAAACACAGTATGAAGTTGAAAAAACCTCAACTCGGAAACTCGAAAAATAAAAATAGCCTAAGATACTTCACGAATTTTGGCAAAATTGCGTAAACAAAACTCAGGTGCTAATGGATGTGTTTTGGGTAACTGCAGGCACCAGAGGTAAGGAACGTGTCCGGTTGACAGTCGACTCGTTTATGCCTAACAGAAATGACATGGCCATTTCACAGGCAGTGTGGGAGATTTGATTCGGTATAAATTAGCACCTAATTTATAACAGCAAGAAGTACTACTTTTACCAGTTACTGTTTTTCTAGAACAAATTTGTCAGCTGTAGGTTTAGGTGTGGTTATCGAACGTAGTTAACACAAACTGAGTCATCACGTCACTCACCACAAGTCTCTCGCAATTGGACGGACTGCTCCTATAATAGTAAGTGATAAATCAATTTCCAAATTTGCTGAGTTAAGTAGGAAATTTTCGAAGTACTTTTAATTAAAATTGTTGCTTTAAATAAATTTTCAACAATTTTAGTCATCGCAGAACATCCATAAATATTATCATTCCGAAAGCATTGAAATAACTGTCGTGTTTCATGAATCATAACCGTAAAAGAAATGCGCCAGTCATGTTGGAGTTATGCTTGCCACATTTTTGACATTAAGGATTTTATGCTTTATATGCGAAAAGAATTTCCAACAGGCTTAACGCCATAAAACCGTTAAACGGAGAGAACAAAACCCTGCAAACAGACAGCAAAAAACCAAAAACAAAATCGAATTGATTTTCTCATGGCAACGTAAACTGTGGTGCCAATCCAGTACAATCCCACACAACCCAGTTCCACCCAATACAACCCAACACAACCCAACACAACCCCCAAAAACTTCTCTTACGAGGTGAATAACTTCTGTTTCAAAATTGAAATTCTGTACTACATTTTATGAGCAAATTTTTGCGGCGAACGCGACTGCGAGTACTGGGACGGGTGTGAGGAAAATAGGTCATGTCGAAAACAGACAATTGAGTACGCATTTGTTGGTGAAACATTCTTGTAAAGGAGTTAAGGAATTACTTGTTAAGACTTTTATAGGCAAGCAAAATTAGGCTGCTTTGATTTATTTATTAGCAGTTCAATGGACAAATACGTGTTCGGAAATTTTAACAGAACGGAGTACAACAAATTCTATATACATACTCGACAAGAACGATAACTAAAGGGTTAATTAAATTAATTATCGAGAATTAAAAATTTAATGGATTTTTAATTAAGAAACAAGACATAAAACAAAGTGAATTTAATTAAAAACAATTTAATTATGCATAAGAAAGCTAAAATATCATGAAATTAAACTGAAAGTCTTTGAAATTAAAGAAACCTCCTATTAGTGTTTTACCAACATAAATTTAATTTAATAAACTACAAAAGAGGTTTGTTGGCGAAGCATCTGTAAAGGGTTAAAAACATATTTTTATAAGCAATTTCATTGTAGCTGTGGAATATTACAATGAAATTTAAAGATAATAATATTTCATAATTTAATGAGACTTAGGGGAGCAATACTTAGAAAATTTGATAAGACAGAATAACAAGGGAGAGGGGGAGAGAGAGATAAAGAGAAGAAGAGAGAGAGAAAAAGGGGAGAGAGAGAGACCGGAAGAGCGATCGAGGGAAAGAGACAAGGAATGAGAGGAAAAACGAGAGAAAAAAAGAGAAGAAAAGAGAGAGGAAAAGAGAGAGGAAGACAGAGAGAAAGAGAGAAGAAAAGAGAGAGGGAGAAAGAGGGAAATAGAGAGGGAGGGAAGGTATTAATTCTTGCAAACGACTATTTTCTTAGATTACTTGCAATTCATAATGATAGTATTTAATTAAAAGGTATTGCAATAAATAAACAGTACTTAATAATAGTGTTTAATACTTAAAATGGACAGTACTTAATAAACAAGCAAGTACTTCCAGTACAATTTTAAAGATTGCACTCGAAATCAAAAGTATATACCAGTTTTAATATACTCGTATCATCTCTAAAACAATTATTATTGATGCATATATATAGATATTCTTAATTAAATTAGTTCAGATCTAGATCAATGTTTCTCAATTTAAAACCCACTGTACACAGATTAATATTCAAGGTGGTTTAGGTGGTACCGACAAAAATATTAAATGGATTTAAAGGACCGGTACCCATATCTTCCTAAAAAACTTATATCGATAAAGATGAAGGTATTTTGACTGGTGATGCTGATAACGCGATAGCAGTCTGTGGGGTTTGGTCTAGACTATAAGATTATTAAATTAAGACAAATTAAATAAAATCCTTTAACATAACCATAAAATGTTAAAATCCATTTACAGAGATGTAGATGCTCTGTGTTTGAAGTAGTGCAAATCTTCAATTATTATCAATTACCAAGCTGCTAAACAATTACAGCAGCTGATAATAATATGAGTAAAAGTAAATACAACTCTCAGGGTTCTTCAAATCTGGAAACCTTGCCACAACATCTAAGTTACTGTAATTTATGGCAATGATTTTATAAGTACGCACATACATATTGAGAATCTGTTTGGAAAGTAAACACGTTCGAAAAAATAATTCTATCAAAAATTGTGGGACTTATATCTAAGAAAGAATGATTTTGTAGAAAATGCAACCACGAACGGTACGCAAACTATCTCGCAACAGATGTAATTACAAAAAAAAGTGACTCAAGTTTCGTAGTCTCCGGTAGATGTGCCAGGTAACTCACACGAATAAAGAAGAGTCTGTTTGAAAAACCTATTGTGGCATATTTTATTATACATTGTGACCGAAAAGTTTCCGGTCACAATGTACAAACGCAAAATTCTTAATCTTCATCAATATTTATTTTATCTCCTTCAAAATATGCTCCATTAGAAGCGATACACAAATGCCAACGTTTCTTCCAATCATCAAAACATTTTTTATAGGCGCTTTCCGGAATGGCTTTGAGTTCCCTCTGCGAATTCTGTTTTACGTCTTCTATGGATTCAAAACGCGTTCCTCTGAGTGGTAATTTGAGTTTGGGAAACAGGAAAAAATCACACGGTGCAAGATCAGGTGAATACGGTGGCTGTTCGATGGTATTTATTGAATGTTTGGCCTTAAAATCGTTGATAATGTTGGCTCGGTGCGAGGGAGCATTATCGTCATTAAAAATCCATGAATTATCCTTCCACAATTGAGGCCGTGGTCTCACGACCGATGCCTAGCTCTCGTGCTATCTCTCTAACACTCACATGAGGATTTTGGAACACGATTTCCTTTGCCTTTTCAATGTTTTCGTCGGTGGTAGAGGTCGAAGGTCGTCCAGAACGCGGCATGTCTTCGACGGTCGTACGACCGTCCTGAAAGGCTTTGTACAACTCATAAACTTGAGTTTTCGATAAAACTGATTCCCCATAAGCCTTTTGTAGCATTCGCAACGATTCTGCACACGAAATTTCGTTCGAAACACAAAATTGGATGCAAACTCTTTGTTCAATATTTTTTTCCATTGTTTTTTTCGCAACGCACTACTGAGGTGAACTGGTTTCAACAGCTGCCGTAAACGAACTGTCTGACAGATCGCGCTCATTTTTGGCATAGTAATTAAGGAAAGTGCTGCCAAACTACATAAACTTAAAATATCGAAAAATATACAGCGCGCGAATTTTAAATGAGAACTTCCGAAAACCTTTCGGTCACAATGTAAGAAGCAGAGCCATGGAAACTGTTTGCTACGAGCCATGGAAAGACAGCAATTCGCAATCGGTTTCGGCGCATAAGTGTGCTGAAGAAGACCAAGACCGGTCACCGGTTGTACTGCCGATGATAATGATGAATTGCAGATGGAGAGAAACCGGTCAGTCGTAAAGAATTCGGAAAAAATACTTATAACATATATATTTTTTTTATATTTTTTTTTTATATTTTTTTTTTTATATTTTTCTATATTTTTTTATATTTCTTTATAATTTTATTTGCCTTGTGCAATTTTTTTATGTACACCCAAACATTCGTCAACGTTATAAAGTGTATTTGATTTGTTCTTTAGGGTGGGGTAAGTTTTTACATTATCGAATAATGTATGTTTATATATAACCTATCCCAAATAATTAAATGATATCATTAAGTGCATTTAAAAAATTGAATTGTGTAAAACGAATAATATTAGGATCATATTATTTAGAATAGAAAATTATTACAAGCTATATTTCTCTTTTCAGAGATAACAAAATAAGTACTGTAGAATGCAATGTACTGCAAAAAATATTTGTATTAAAAATAAATACGATAAGAATAGAGAGTAAGCACAACTTAGCCCCAAGCAAATCTAAAGTGCAGTAAATTTAAAAGATCTTTGAAAAGTCAATTTTAAATAAAAATAAAATTAAATAAAAATACAACTGCAAAGCGATTAGAAGCACATGATTTGACTTTTTATAAATGTACGGCGCTGATACCAAATATTACAGTTTATAGATAAATAATATCAGAAACTAGTATGGCACCGATCGTATCGCGTACTATTGCGAATACCACACTAAGCGTCTAGAACTAAGTCTAAATTAGAACTATAGAAACGGCGTCAGTTTAATTGCACATACGAGTTCAAAAAATTAAAGGTGCTTTCACATATTCACTCTACGTATGCTCGTAATCTGTCATAATTCACTTCGAATCTAACAACTTCATCGAAGGTTAACAACATCGTAATAATTACGTTACACTTCAAACCGAATTATCATTGGTCAAGTGCAAAAACTAAACCGATTCAATGACTCAATGGAGTAAGTTTCCATATTTTGAATAGAATTTAAAAAAAAATTTTATTACAAAAACAAAAAACAACCTAATTTCTTTAAGTATCTTCAGAACAAGAATAATTAACTTCTATAAACAGAAAAATCCTTCTAGAGTCCAAGTTGGGGGAACTTAAATGAAACATAAAATAGAAATAAAAAATTTTGTTTTGAAAAAAATTACAGAACGTCCGACTATTTCTCATCTTCATATCCAAAACTATTGTTGACATTCTTCTATGGTTCTTAATGCTATTGGCGCTCATTCTGTTGATTGTTTATGTTGGCAACATTTTGTTAACATTTTAAGTAGATCATAAAAATTGTTTATCGAATTCGTTTTTGGTATACAAACATACGAAAAAAAATTTATATTACAAACAAAGTTGTTGAAACTGTGTACACACGACTTATTGATATGATTTATAGACCTATTGAACGTCACATGATGACGGGCGTTCTTGAAAATATCGATTTTAAGAAAAAAAAAAGTTTTTTGAAAATTGTTTGGGGTTCACTTTTTTTAATCATTATATGTTTACTATTAAAGACTTTTTATGAAATTTTAAATAAAAAAAGTTTCTAAGTTTTTTATTTTTATTTATTATATACCATATAGCTATTTCCTATATAAATTTCGGCAATGTTCTGAAGATTGTTTGGCTTCCTTCTCAGGGTGAGGTGTGATAATAAAAAATTATTTTATATGTTCAGAGAACCACAAACATCGTATTATTTATATATAAATATATATATAGAAATGTTCCGAAAAGTAGTGAACTACAACAACAAAAATTATTTTTTTATATTATTTTAATTAATTGAATTTTTGACTGACTATTTGAACTTTCACACCAAATTAATAAAAAAAACTCCAAGTTCTCGAACTCTAACATACAAATAAAGGACGGCTTTTGGTCAGTTGGTTAGTGAACACTGACTCTGAGCTTCAAATTTGGCAGGACACGAGTTCAACCCTTGGTACTTGCAGTCTTAAAAAATTATTTACGAATAATTAAATATAAGAAGTGGATAGGCCATACGCTTAGATAACTGAGAGATTACATAGCGAGGCAAACGTTGAAATGGAATCTACAAAGTAACAGGAGTCCTGGTGCGCCAGCGAAAACATGGAGAAGAACGGTCGAAAGTGAGCTAACTGAAGCATGATATACATGAAACGACATCTACAGAGAAGCACCAATAGAGTCAGATTTGAAAGAATTATTTAGGCCATATGCACCACTAAGAGAAATGGACAATAATAGTAATAAACATAAGAAGTAATTTCAAGACCATTTATAATAGGAACACACTGAAGCTGACACAATGTCTGAGTACTAAACATGCAATAATGATAAGAATATGGAGAAATAATTATAAATTAAATTTATAATATAAAATTATTAATTTATAAATCGATAAATACAGTCGATGGTAGAATAACTTTTCTAATCATCTAAAAACATTTACTAATAGATGTCGCTACGAAATGTGCTATTATGGAGCCAGTCTCGTCGGATTTGGAACCGACTGTGTTTGGTTTTTAATTTTCAGAAATAATATTTAAAAAATATACTATATGAAGATATAAATCAAGATATAATCAAAAGTGTGTCCTAACATTTGATAGGTAATTCACTCTTCTATTCACCTACAAACATTAAAATATAGATATCGCTGCGGCATTAAATATTATGATGAGAGTCTCATCATATCTGGAACAGATAAATATTTGTTTTTCAATTTTTAAAAAAAATATCGTCACAAGAAAAAAAAATATAATCGGAAGTATATCCCAACAGTCGACGGTAAAGTCACAGTTCTCTATTCACCTACCATCATTCATTTATAGATGTCGCTGGACTATATATTATTATGAAACCGTTCTCATCGGGTTTGGATTAATTTCTTATCAGAAATTAAATTGATTTCAAAGTAATTTTCCAATAGATTAAAATGTGCTCTTATTTATAGCTAGTTTCTCCATTGTATAAAGTATGCTATAAAATAATCAATAATAAAACAATTACATTCTGTTTGTTCTTACCCATAATTGTGTGCATTGGTAGAGTCTAAACATCTCAAGAATGACAAAAATTTTAACACATAATTAACTTTTAGAAATGTTGTATTTTGCAATTTTATTTAAACATAAACAACAACAATTATACTGCAGAATGCTGAATATTCAAACAAGATATAATATATACTTTACTTTACAGCCAAATGAAGGCCATACATAGCACCCTAAAATTTTTGTTTTATGGACTTAAATTTATATTGCTTCTCGGTTCTATCTATAAACGAACTTAAAATTAAGTAATGCATGGTATATTTTATTTGTACATCCAATAGATATACTTATTCTATGCAAAGTATTTGCATATAATTTTTACTCTTCAGATAAGTTTGACCTACATTTCCTTTACAATCCGTCTATGAAAAACATAGAAACCATGGCTAAATAAAAAGTTTTTTTATTTTATGTATTGCTAAAAGAAAAAAAAAACTAAATATGCCTTTAAATGCAGTGTCTGGAAATAATTTTTAAATAAATTTTATTGACTCCTAAGAAAATACAAAAGTACACACATAATGAAAGAAGGTAGAAATCAGCAAAGTACAACCAAACAAATATCTAAACCAAATGGTAGAGAACACACTATTGGAGCAAAGACTACATTGACATTTTAAATCTTAACCAACCGTTCTTATCTGAGTTGGAGATAAGATAAGAACAAAGTTTTGAAATAACTAGAAAAAAAAGCATAGAACGAGAGTACGGGAGTACGAGAAATATTGTGTATTGATAAATTCTATAATGAAAATGTTATATAAACAGAAAGGCAAACTCAGGAAATATTTGTTCTTTCCCATGCAAAATGAGGGGAAAAATCTTAAAAATAAATTTATTGTATTTAATTTAGGTTTACTAATGAAAAAGAAATTAAATTTTTATTCAAATAGCATTTGCGGATTTACTGATATGTGAACTGGAATTTGTAATTCGCTTTATTAGCAAGAAATTAACCACTAACTCGATTTCTACGATTCCAGAAACTTGTGTGTTTATATAAAAATAAAAATAGT
Organism: Teleopsis dalmanni; assembly: GCF_002237135.1. NCBI lineage: Eukaryota > Metazoa > Arthropoda > Insecta > Diptera > Diopsidae > Teleopsis > Teleopsis dalmanni. Next base: position 33,200,134 of record NC_051848.1, read on the forward strand.
TTAAACCAACAATAATCGATTTATTTATCGATTAAAAGATTCCAAGAAATCAGACACAAACAAAACCTCCTGACAACGAAATAGTGTAACCTTTGCGGTCTTATAAGAATCTTCGCTTAGCGAGAGAGATAAGAAAATAAATTTCGATCCAAAATAACGTTCAAAAGATTTGAAATAACTATATTATTCTATACCAAATAACTGCTTTAGGTCTATATTATTAAATTCTAAAAATTACATATAAATAAATTTTATAAATAAAACGGAAGTTATATAAAAATGCAAGACCTAAAATTTACCTACGTAGGTTTTTAGATAACTTCAGTGGTATGAAAAAAAAAATTTTACTTGTTAAGCGGATAAAATGTGTAATAATGATTACACATTTGTATACATATAAGTCTACGTTTTATTTCAGGGAACTATAGCTGTTCAAGTCCCCACTGTTTGCTATGTGTTTGATTATGCTCCATTATAATCATGAGAACAATATGTTACACAGATCAGTAATATTCTGATACAATTTTAATTGTATAATAATTATTATATTAACTATTAACTATAATTGTTATTAACTATAGTTATTATATTAACATTAACCATGCCCGACACTGCTTCCAATGCAGGACTACACAATAGTCCAATTCCACACAATTTGTATAAAGCTTTTTTTAGATAATATTTATTCGAACCTATCTAGAAACTCTCTTAATTCTATAAAAATTAAAACAAAAATAACTTCACAATAAACACAACTTGTAGTAGATTAACAATATGTAGTAATAGACTTAAAAAAAATAAAATTATTATCTAGAAACAATTCAGGTCAGGTTCAATTTACTACAAAGTTAACGATATTCAATGCCAAATAACATTTCTCGAGCAAGAAATTAAAGTCCCCTAGAAGCATTTTAATAGAAACTCAACTAAATTATTATTCTTTTCTCAAAAAACGAAAGAAAAATTTTGCTATGGTTTGATATATATTATAATCTATTATAGTAATATAATAATTTATCATAAAATTTTCCCATGATTAAATAAATATATATTTATATATATAAATGTGTATATATAAATACATATTTTAGTATATATATTTTAAAATATAATATAAAAAAATAATCAAAAAATTTATAAATTCTGGAACAATACGTTTAGTTTATGTAATCATGAAATTCTTCCAAAAATTATTATTATGATTGAAGACCAAAAAGCACTGCAATCTGAATAGATCTATTGTGCATAGTCTTTAACATGAACCCTGTATAATTGAACTTTCTATAAATTTTGTCACAATTTGGATTTATTTGTATATAAAAATAACGCCACCTAGGTAGTGAAGCCTTTGTCTGGCAAGAGAAGTACATTTACCAAGAATATGCTCTATGCTTTTAATAGCTATTATGCAAAAATAATAGATATCAAAGTTGAAGAGCCCCTAGCGAAACCTTCGTCTGCTAAGAGAATTCCATTCACTAAGAATATGCTCTAAGCTTTTGATGGCTATTATACAAAAACAACAGATATCAAAGTTGGAAAGCCTCAGCGGTATTCTTCTCGCTGAGATAACCTGCACTATATTAGTGCAATCGTAATCTACACATTAGGATTACATTAAGGATTACAGTAATCTACACTTTTTTTGCCACAAATTTGATTTTTTTGGTAATAAATATGGTATTGGTCCGGTTATTTTTATTTTTAATGAAAATTTTGCATAGATGGCGCGTGTAGTTTTTCTTATGGTAATCAATAAAATAAATAAACAACTTTAAACCACGATATTTCAGAAGGTCACTTTAACCGTGTATATTATAGTGAAAGTTGCTTAAAATACCTGACTCTATGAAAATATTCCTTTTCTTAGGCCTTTGCTTTGAATCTCAGTGTTTTTATAGTTAGGCTCCAGACTCTTGAAAACGATTCGAAGAGAATGTTTACTGCTCGTAAAGCTATATTATAAATATATTCAAATAATTATATTGTTAGGAATTTTTACTTTCTTTAGCGTTTCAATGAACAAAAATTACATTTATTAAACTTCAGTATTCTGTAATGTAACTAGTTTTTCTAGCTAGAATTCTATATACCGCCTGTTGAGGCAATGTTTTGGGACATAATAACACTTCGATTGATTGTCAAGCGTTTATTTCTGAAATCATATTAATCGTCTTCAAATAATTTCTCAGCATATTTAACGCTTAAATAGTTTTATTTATTTGTTAAATTTTGATAAACAATTTATGAACTAAATACTGACATAAAAAAACCAATCGTTAAATTCCACTATCCATAGCTTTAACGTTAATTAATTTATAATACTTTCAATTCTGCATAGATACGAATATTTTGTATGTACTCGTATATCTATTATCCAGTATATTTAATACGATTTATGGTAATGAAAAAAAATATGGCAGCTGTTAAACTTTAACATTTCAGGTTCGAGGGAATACATTAGGGGACATTAGAGTTCACATAGCTCAAGTGACAATGTTTTTATAATAATGGGCCTGATAGTATTCGTTATGAATTACGTACTTAATGACATATGAGTTGCTTCCAATTACAGTTGCAATAAAACTCGCTGTGAATTTTATTGAAAATGTTTATATATAAAGTAAAGGGCATAGAAAATCAATAGATTTTTTAGGAAGCTATTATTAAAATTCAATTTATCATTTTATAACATTTTTGAAGTCCACAACAAATAAAAATAGGTTTTTAAAAACCCTTATTATTCGCAAGGGTAATGAAAACAACACACTATTATGAATATTTGATTTAATTATAAAATTTGTTAAAGTTAGAGTTTTATTTAACAGTTTACAAGAAGTTTTTGATAAAAGAAATTATTATTACAAAAAATTAGTTTTAAAGATTTTGAAATTGTTTTTAGTTTACCTTTTTATGGACTTCTCAAGGACTACTATAAGTCATCAATATGAAATGGATATTAAAACGTCTACACACATTCTTTGTGAATATATAAAACTAAGCAGACATATGTGTCCTGTTCATATAGAAAATAAACTCTTTTCCTTAGATAACATATCAAACTAAATAAAACTATCCAAAGTGTTCATGTCCATTAAAAGCCTAAGAATCGGTTAAAAAAAACAGGGGTTTGCACAAAGACAACACGGGTCGCGATGCATAGTAAGTAAGTTAATGTTAAATCATATAACAAAACCAAGGGCAATAAAAGGAAATGTATTTTAAAATAGAACACATTTGACAATAATCAAATCTAAATAACTTTTATAGAGATATATTTAAACCTAAGTCAATATTTTTACTGATCAGACGTTTGAATAATAATTTTCACACTTTTTGGCATAACTGGCATGTCTATATCTAAATCTATAAATTTATGACAGGACTAGAAGAGCATTATGATGACTCTGATCTGTCAAATTATATTATTTATCAGAGATTAAATTTTCAAAGGACCGTACAAATATCAATAATGCTGGACCGCCTGAGTTCTTCGGTTGCCCCAAAAACATTTAAAAAATGTCAAAAAATAATTTTGCGCCGCAATTAAGTGTAATTTCGTGTGATAACTGATATTTTGTAGTTATCACAACGCCATGTATTCAATATTTTACATGCACATTTGTCGGTGATATCAGTCAGTACTCTATTCAAAGTAACACTTGATTTGCTCACAGCAGTTGAAAAACAACAACACATCAGCGAGTTAGAATGGCTTTAGAGTAATTTCAGCGCAATAAAAAAAAATTTTTTAGACTCTATATAGATAAATTGTTGATCTATCGCTGTAATCGGAAGTCAATAGTCAATCGAGTATACAATAGCCGATTAAAGCCGCCCGAACCAAAACGACAAAACAGTTTACGACCAAAAACGTAAACGACAAGCGGTTAGGTTTTGACTTCGGTATTTTAAGATGAGCACGATATTTTATTTATCGGTTACATGGAGACAGAAAGAACAGTCAATAGCGAATATTATATATATTATATACTATATCGATGTTGTTTCTTAATCTAAAGGAGAAAATATAGCCAATAAAACAACCCCAAATCAAGTAAAGAAAAAATGCTCTTTTACAAGACAATGGACTATATCATAAGCCGACCACAATATTGTCATATATCATTCTTTTTTTTTTTTGCTTATTACTGCTCATAAGTTATTAATAAGTAAAGTTCTTTATATAACAAGTTATTAAGAGGACAGCAATAGGACCAGCAATTCTGTCCGATTAAAGAAACTGGCTATTAAGAAAAATGTACCTTGTTTTTTTTTTTTTATTTTTCATAAAACTGGGATCTATCAGCTTGTACAGTTAAAATTATGTGGTTCGCTTATAAGAATGTCCACTTAATTCAGTTTTCTTTTATTATTATATCTTCGAAGCATTAACCTTGAAGCAATCTATTGGGAACTGCATTAGCTCCGATTTTTCGGAGTAAAGTAGTTGTGGATAAATGAAAAGCTTTTTATGAACATTGAAGCCACTTACTAGACTCTTACCGATAATCTGTAGACCACAGTTTCTTAATTACCAATCCGTGTCATTAGTACCACCGACCCGTAAAATTTTATATTTTCTCATTTAATAATTTACTTTGTTGGGAAGATATTGTCACTAGTTCTTGCAAAGTACATTAACTACAAAATTTACGGGATCTTGTAAAACAGTTTGAATACTTTTCCGATCTGCATTCGTTTTGAGTATAAAAATATTACTGTGGACCATTTCGGTCAAACAATCTAATGCTTTGATTTGTAATTCCTGTAATTCAAACTACTGTACTGAGTCCTAACTTTCCTTACTGAGGCCCTATGCTCCACTAGGACACAAGGATTGCAGTAAGTAAGAGTCTTTACTGTACTGAATCAAAAGGGAACTTTATTAAATGTATTATATCAAATTTGTCAGAAAAACTATAGTTTTTTTTGTTGTTTGAAACGTATCTTATATATTATAACATAAGTATTTGAAAAAAAAAAAAGGATTTACTGATTTTTTAAACTGCAATCATACATATTCCAAACTTTTTTTTCTATTCACTGAATAGTTGTTATGTATCTTTCTGTATAGACTAACTTATACGTTCCAGAACACTTAATGTGTTCCTAATAAGATTTATTAAAGTGCTTGTTTAATGAACTTTTTTATGTATAACAGTTTTTTTTAATCCTTTTTTAATTGTATTTTTTTATATAGTTCTTTTCTATATATATGTATATCGGTCAAAATCATTTAAATTATTAATATTGATGCAAGTTTATCATTTGCATATATATATAGCCAACATTTTGGAATTTTTTTTAATTCTTTTATCAGAATGGGGTGTTAAAACCTAAAACTTTGTAACATTGGAACGTTAGGAATTTAATACAGAAAAAAACTATTTTAAAAAATCCACATAAAAAATAAAAATAAATCATTTTTATTGGAAAGCTTACCAAAGTCTTCAAATAAACTAACATTTCCATAAATCATATTAGGGACACCTTCCGATCTTTAGAATATATAAATTAACATAACACTTGCGTCTATTGGAACATAGCCTATGTATAATAAATGAACACATTTTTAATAGAAAATAAACAAAAAAAATCTAGTACCTAATAGGATTTATTTATATGTTATTTGAGAAATATCTACAGAATCATAAAAAATTAGATAGAATTAGATAAAAATCGAAACCAATCTTATTCTTATTAAGGTGGAGGAATGTTTATATACATACATATAAAAAAGGATTAAGGAATAAAATAAGAAACGAAAAAAATAATCTATACTACCGGTTTACTATTGGAATACCTTCAGACTTCCACTTTATTAATTGTGGATATCTTCTTGAAAGGGTTTTTATGTTGTTCTTGTTCTTCTTCTTCTTACTCACCTGTAGAAAATGCGGTTTTTTGATTTCTTCTGTTGTCACAGTTTTTGTTTTTGTGAAGATTTGTTTTTTATTTTTTATTTGTTTTTTGTTTTTGTTTTTAATTTGCTGCGTTAGATATTTGTTTTTTTTCACAAAAGATGCACAAAAAAGATAGATACGAGGAAGATGCGTTTGTTTCTGGTAAGATTTTGTATTCAGAACGCACAAAAAGTATCTCTAACTATACATAAGTGTATAGCATTTATACAGGTTTCACTTGACTTCTAGTACCGATCGATGGATGGCTTTACGTTTTGGTCTTCTATTCAACCAACACTTTAAGCTGTTGCTCTGTTTGCTATTGTTGTTGTTATTGTTGTTATTGTTATTGTATTTTTTGTTACTTTGGATTGTTTGTTTTCTTTTTGTTATTCTACATGAATATCACGTTTTTTTTAGTCACGTTCTTATAACTCTCGATTTTTACTGAATTTAATTATGTTTTATTTTTTTATATTTTTTTCGGGACTGATTCTTCAAATCACTCATATATTTTAACTTTGATCCTTTCACTTTCAATTTACGAAAATATTTTTAATTATATTTTTCTGAAAAATAAATTATTATAAAAATAATTAAATATATTTTATAATTATATTTTTGAATTGAAATAATTAAAACACAAAACACAAAAATATTCAAAATATTTATAAATTAATTCTTAAACACATTTAAAGGAAAAAAAATCAAAAACAGAAATAAAATAAATATTTCCATTAAAAACATAAATATAATAATAAAACACAATATTAAAAAAAAAATATTATTTTTAAAATTTTTATATCACTTTGTCATAAATTCTTGAAGATATATTTGCTCCTGAAGAACCCTCCCGCGATGAGTGCTTGAAATGCAGTGACTAGTCGAGGATTGCAGAAACCCTCATTCGATCCACCACGATTTGAATTTCAAATACAAGAACGACAAACGCATTCATGTTTCATCTCTTGCTGCCACAGCCAATGCACAACACGACAACAACATACACTCGAAAAAGTAGTCAAAAATAAAAAATACTACTTTTTCAAAAAATTACTACACCGTCAATTTCACTCAAATGAGATAAACAACAACAACAAGTACAAATAGCTCATTCCCTTCGCGCTCTTAGCATTCGCTCTTTGGCTCAATTTACATAGCAACCATAAATGCCACACTGAAGTGCAAAACTTCTATGGCAAATAAATATTTTTCTACACAATAAGTATATATTATATTATATATTTTTTAAATATATATATATTAAAAATGAACTATTTAAGATTAGTATAATAACCAATCATAATTATTATTGTAATGATATATATAATATTTAAGTACTTTGAAGTTAGAAAGATACCTAATACAATAACCTAACTCAGGGCTATCCGTTTTTATTTTTATCGAAAACAACAAATACAACAATGTATTTGTTTTTGCGGCACTACAATATATACAATAATTGGTATTGGACCGCGATCGCATCTGATCTGAAAAACTCTGATCTAGCTCAAACAGAAATCGGGAAACACAACTTACTATCTTACTCAAATGGTAAGCGGGTATGACGAGGATCTACCCGGTTAAATTTATGGCAACGGAGAATGTGACGAATCAGTCACATTCATAGATGATATACATGATCGGATTGGACCAATAAATTCCGAAAATATAGTTGAAAAGATGATAGCGAAACCATAAAGCTATCAAATGATAGAATAATACGTGATTAAAGTTCTCAAAGTGAAAAAATTAGACTTTGAGAAAAAAATCAGTAACTAGGTTAATAAATTAGTGCAAGCAGAGAAAAATTTGATAAAGATTTGATGTCTGGACGGAAATTGTAAATTAAAAAAGCATGGTAGGTATAAAATGCCAACAAAAAAGAGACCATCTCAGATATAATGTGATCACAATTCCAGAGGGATAAGACTCTCCGCAGAAGGGGTGGTTTACAACATATTAATATAATAGGGAGTCGGTCAGACCTTCCGATGGTTTGAAGGTGCATAAAGCATAACATAAAAAAATTTAAAAACAACTATAAGTTGAAATAAAATAAAAATATAAGTTAAACAAATAATAATAAATAATTGTTAGCAAATAACAACAAATAAATGTTGATAAATAAAAAAAAAACAAAAAAATAATAATAATAAATAAATAAATAATAATAATGAATAAATAAATAATAGTAATAAACAAATAAATAAATATTAAATAAATAAATAATATTAAATAAATAAATAATATTAAATAAATAAATAATAAATAAATAATAAAAAATAAATAAATAATAAATAACAATCAAGCATTTTTTCAGTGAATGTCAAACTCTATCTATCCTCTAGAAGTAATAAGTTTTTAGAGAAATAACTTTTCCCTAGATCGATTAAATTAAGTAAACTTACTGGAATGGATTTAGTTTTTGTTTTTTATATCTTTTAAAGTTCGTTGCAAGGAATGTTAGTGTAAAACGGTGTAAAATCGCTAATTGTAGTCAATGGAAAAATACTTGTTAACCCGCCACTGCAACCAGACAACCAATTTAAGAAAATTATTAAAACAAATTAGTTTATGGCCAATAACTATTTAGAAAGAATAGAATTTGTGTTTATTGTAGATACTAGTTAAAGTTACAACACTTCACTGTCTAAATGGAGTTTATGTTCTAAAATTAAATTCACAATCTTAAGTCTGCTATTATAACTATAATGTCAAAAAATAAGAACAAATCATCTTTGATTAATATATGAAATGAATATGTAGAATATCTGAAATAGTCACATTTTCACAACACTAAAATCTCATAAATATAATAACAGCTGCAGTTACTCTATGAAATATAGTAAACTTCTTTAAGAATATATCAAGGAAACAAAACCGAAAAAATGAAATATTGTTGATACATAAACGCAATCGCTATTTGGATTTTTGTAAGTTTCAGTATGACAACAGTTATCTATTCTTATTAAAATTCGAAACATAATACCAAAAAACTGGGTTTGTTTACAATAAAATAGATGTTGAATAAAATTTTTTTATAAATTTTTGATGTCTTAGGGTTTGTTAACATGTAACTAACAAGCTTAGATATATTATGAATTAATTATAATAATAAATTGTTTATATTATATTCAAAAAATTATAATTTAAAATTAATATAGTGCACATATATGAAAATTATATTCACGAAAAGTTCGAACAAAAACTTTGTATCTAAAATTTTGCACGCAATTGTCTTTGTTTACGTTTTTCGAAGAGAAATGTTTGCGTTTTTTCTGTTTTGTTTTTGTTCTCGTTTCGTGCACATCACACTCAATTCACATACGAAATCAGGTTAAGGATAAAAGGACACGACGACGTTCAATGTGTCATATGCGGTCGCAGAGGAGGTGAAAGACGTTCCTTTCGAATAATTTTACTGCGTCTTTAATTCAAATGTTTTAATGAAATGCTTCCACTACTGAGGCAGTATATGCGTATATGACCGGCTTTCATATGAACTAATATACAAAAACTAAAGAAAAATTACATGAAAAGAAAAAGATTTATAGGGAAAAATTGCATGAAAAAAAAAATATTTATAGGGCACTTATAATCAAAACCATGTTAAGGACCTTTCAAAATCTTAGACTCATACCAGAACAAAAAAAAAAAACCGGAAATAGTTTTTTTTAAAAATATCTGCACTAAAAAGTAGAGAGCAAAATATTTTTCTAGGCAACTACTATTTACGCATACTTATACACAAATACACACACATACATATATATTATAAATACTGTTTACTGATATATTAGATTCCCCTGTACTAGAAAGATTTCTACGTTTACAAAACACTACACCATGAGATTATGAAAGCATTATTTCCATCACAGATGTTATGTTTAAAGCAAAAACTTCAGATCGATCGCATAAATTAAAAAATGAAGACAATCGATATATCACTTTAAATAACGATCAGAGTAATGATGAAAATGAAACCATATTTAATAATGTATTCTATTAAAAGTAAGACACCACTACATGTTTCGGTGTGAATTTAGCACCTCTATATTCGATGTGCTGACTGCTACTTGAGCAGGGGGATTTCCAAGATTTACCTGGTTACCCTATGGAGACATATATTTATTTATTTTCATGTATATCCAATTATACAATATGGGCTAAACAATATTTGATTTGCGTGCTAAACAAAATTGTGGATTGCACTTAACTTTATTGCACCTTCAAGACCTTACCGGCAAGGGTAAGGTGCTATCAAAAACATTTAAGGCATTAAGACGGCATTAAGGTGAGTCAACTTGGATTAAGGCGGCAGTAAGGTGAATCAATTTGGTTTGTGAGATATAAATTCATAATTCTTTTTATTATCAATGTCTATATTTATACGATCTCATCACATTTCAAGCGGGAGATGATCATAGAGGCATTATCTTTTGATAATCACATTTGATAATCATCAAGAAATATTAATTCGGATAAATTTTTAGTCGGAATCACTACATCACCATTTGACCCGTACATTTATTTAATTTTTCACATAAGTGAAGACATTCAATTATCTTTCATGAATTATAATAAAACATAAATAATATAATATACCTATAATATAAGTTTTAACTTAACATCAGTTATGACGGAAATGACTATTTTATTTAAAAGAAACTAGTATATTTGGTAGAGAGGTTTTGAAAAATAGTGAACTACAACAACAAAAATTCTTTTTATATTATTTTCATTAATTGAATTTTATTATATTATTAATTAATTGAATTTTTGACTGACCATACAGCTATTTTGAGTATTGTCAAGTACCTATTAACAGTGATCTTGGAATTATTGCTTGTATTTAATTATTTGCAAATAATTTTTTGAGATTTTTTATTATTTTAATAATTAATTAAAATAATAGAAAAATAATATTTGTTTTTGTAATTCTCTAGTTTTTGAAACTGCTCTATAAAATATATAATATATACAAAAATAATAAAAAAATATAATAATAATATAAAAAGCTAAGAAAAAATATAATAATAAAAACAAAAATTATATAAAAAAATTTAAAGTAATAATAAAAAAATTTTAAAAATAAAGAAACACAAAATTTAAAAATATAAATTATTAAAAAAGTTAAATATAAGTTTAAGCTTTTTGAAAATAAATTTAAAATTAACCAATTTTAATTAAATTTGATTTGTTTAATAAAATTTAAGTTTTTAACTATTTATATTAAATTAAAAACGAAAGAATTGAAATTCTGAGGTGTATTTAACCATTTTTCATAAATATTTTTATATATATTTATATATATTTATAGATAGATTACAGATAGTTTATTTGGAGATCATTTTCAAGACCTTTTTATGTTATTTAGATTAATATGAGTTTTGTTTCATTCTTTACCGATTCATTCTCAGTAGTGGGAGTGGCTCTATCAAAAAGATTTATTCCACTCACTGTTCACTACTCCTTAAGATCCAATGCAAATTATTATTCTTCTTTGTTTAAGATATATATAACACCTCATCCCAATTAAGAATGTTCACACTAACGATTTTTTCGTTTCTTTAAAATTTTCTTTTAAGATCCAATATAAGTTTCTATTTTTTTTTTTGGCTTAAAATATTATATGTTTCTAGAACCTGATATATAACACCCCATATTTTATCCCAATTAAGAATGTTCACACTATTTCCTTTTAAAATCCAATATAAATTTCTATTCTTTTTGTTTTTTAAGATATTGTTTGTTTCAGTAATCCGATTTATAACACCCCATATTTTATCCCAATTAAGAATGTTTACTCTAACGATTTCCGTTTCTTTAAAATTTCCTTTTAAGATCCAATATAAATTTGTATTCTTTTTGTTTTTTAAGGTATTGTTTGTTTCAGGAACCCGTTATATAACACCCCATATTTTATCCCAATTAAGAATGTTTACACTAACGATTTTTTCATTTCTTTAAAATTTTCTTTTAAGATCCAATATAAATTTCTATTCTTTTTTTTTTTTAAGATATTATAGGTTTCAGTAACCCGATATATAACACCCCATATTTTATCCCAATTAAGAATGTTTACACTAACGATTTTTTCGTTTCTTTAAAATTTCCTTTTAAGATTCAATATAAGTTTCTATTCTTTTTGTTTTTTTTAAGATATTATAGGTTTCAGTAACCCGATATATAACACCCCATATTTTATCCCAATTAAGAATGTTTACACTAACGATTTTTTCGTTTCTTTAAAATTTCCTTTTAAGATTCAATATAAGTTTCTATTCTTTTTGTTTTTTTTAAGATATTATAGGTTTCAGTAACCCGATATATAACACCCCATATTTTATCCCAATTAAGAATGTTTACACTATCGGTTTTTTCGTTACCTTAAAGTCCCCTGTAACTTACCCATATCACATGTTAACTAACCTCACCACCAAATCGTAATTCCAAATCCTAATTCCCTTCAAGTGCTAATGCCTGTACTTCATCTCGAAGTCAACTCACTCTATGGCTATGCGAAATAGAACTTACAGTACTGACAGAATTAAAGACAAACAAAAAAAAAACCTTGTAACCGGCTTTTATTTCTTTCTTTTGTGTTTGGTGTGTTTGGTGTTTTCTTTTTTTGCTTGCTTGCTTTATTTGCAAGAGAAAATGACGTCAGATTTGAGGCCGCATGGAATAACCTACCTCAAACGCTTACTCTGCTGCTGATTAACAATTTTCAACATACGTGATGAAATGCTAAAAATCGGTATTTTTTCAATTGTAATTTCTTTCTTTGTGCAATGTATAATTATTAGTTGAAATGCTACTCGATTTATTTTGCGAATTTGCTAATTTGCGAATTTAAAATTCAATATGAAAAAAAATTCAATTCAAAATTTACATATTTACAATGAAACAAAAAACAACAAGGAAAAAAGTGTCTATGACGTACTGACAAACGGCTAATGCATTTGAGCAGAGCCCCAAGCAATTCAACATGCAGTGGAGCAGTAAAGCACAACAACAACAACAACAACAACAACAATATAACGTGACAAAATATTTTCTATTTGGACATGGCGCTCTCATGTACTTAAACAATTTGTTTTTTGTTTTTGTTGTAGTTGTTGTTGTTGTTGTCCCTGCTGATATTTTGTGTGGAGAATTTGTTTGTGTGTGTTGCAAAATGTGATTGCTGCATTATTTATAAATTTTAATGTGCATTTTTTTTATGTTTACGTTAGAATATTAAATAAATTTCAATAGAAAAATGTTGTTATTGCAGTAAATAAATTTGATTTGATTTTGTGGTAATTAACCCAACAACAACAAAAATCAGTTGTTGGCCCAAAAATGTGTGTACACAACAATTCTTATTTACTTCTTGTTTTCTACCAACATTTTGAGCGCATTTGCATTATAAGCATTAGCAACCGCAGAAGAGCAGCGCACACAAAGCCAAAATATAATTCCACTCATTGTAGATTAGAGAGAGAGAGTAAGACTGCGAGAGAGAGAGAGAGAGCGCGAAGTACAAGTTTTATTTATTTTTATTTATATTTTTTGCCTGTTTGAATATATATTTTCTTTACACTTCAGAACTGCAGAGATTTGTTGTTGCCAAATGAAAAAATCTATGTTAATTTTTTTTGTTTTTTTTTTTTATTTCTGGTATTTTTGCTTGAATTAAAAAATTGTGTTAATATGATAAGCGGTAATATAATTTTAACTGTTTCTTTGCCATTTAACTAATATTACAGAAGAAATGTCTTTGATTTATTAACATTCGTGGTAACATTTGTGTTTTTTTTTGCTTATTATTGGCGCCTTTCCCATACAAAAAACGTAAAACGAAAACAAAAACAAAACCAAAAAATTTTAAAAGAAGCAAAAATAAATAAACTCTGTTTGCTGCAAGAGATGCAAGAAGAAAAGAAAATGCAATTGCTTTTTACTCCAAAACAAAAAACAGTATTTTCACTTGTAACTGCAATTTGTATTAAGTTTTTTTCTGCTTTATTATTTAATTTTTTTTTCATACTAAAAATTCTTATTTATAAAAACAATATAAAATAACTGGCACAACAAAAAAAATAATGAAAATAATAAATATTATAATGAACAAAACAAAATATTTTGTATGAAAAAATCGATTCTTTTTTTGCTTCAGCATAAATATAACAAGGATTTTTGGCATGAAAACATTTTCTTTTTAACATACTTATTACATACATTATACAAATATATATAATTAGTTTTTACTTTAATACATAATTTTTGGTTTGTTTTTACTTTTTCAATTGTGTTAAATTTCGAACGGAAATACGAGCACTTCACAGATATACGCGCAACACATCACACACGTTCCAACGAAATTTTAAGACTAAAGGGAGCGCACTTAGGATTCGCGTACTCTTTTGCTTGTTTGAGTGACTTTTGCATGGGAGAAAGTTTCAAGCAAAAAACTCAAGTTCTGTTTGGCTCATTGAGTTTGGCAGCATAAAAGTATGAAACGTCGAAAATAAGTATTAAAAAAATTATTAATATGAAATAATCAACTATTTTATTGTAAAATTGTAAATTGTATAATTTTACATACATATATTATATATGATTTTTTAAAAAATAATTAAAAATAGTCTGTTATTAAACAATTAATTATTTTATTAAAATTTTAAAATTTTTAATATATGAATTTTAAAAAATTAAATAATAAATAATCTCTTAGAGATAATCAACTATTTTATTGTAAAATTGTAAATTGTATAATTTTACATACATATATATATATATGATTTTTTAAAAAATAATTAAAAATAGTCTGTTATTAAACAATTAATTATTTTATTAAAATTTCAAAATTTTAAATATATGAATTTTAAAAAATTAAATAATAAATAATCTCTTAGAGATAATTAATTATTTTATTGTTAAATTGTAAATTGTATAATTTTACATATGATTTTTTAAAAAATTAAATAAATAATAATCTGTTAAGAAATAATCAAATCTTTTATTAAAAATTTCAAAATTTAATATATATATGAATTATTAAAAATTAAATAATAAATAATCTATTAATGATAATTAATTATTTTATTGTAAAATTGTAAATTGCATAATTTTAAATACATTGAATTTGTAAAATTTTAACTATATATGATTTTTAAAAAAATTAAATAAAAAATAATCTGTTAAGAAATAATTAAATCTTTTATGAAAATTTTTGTATTTTATATACATAATTTTTCAAAAAATATAATTAATAACTACTCCCTTAGAAAATAATTAAATATTTTATTAAAATTTTAGAATTTTACATTGATGATTTTTCAAAAAATAAATTAAAAATAGTCTGTTATTAAATAATTACTTATTTTATTAAAATATTAGTATTTCACATTTATGATTTTTTAATTAATTAATTAGAATTAGAAATAACTCATTATTTAATTAAAATTTTTATATAGATGACTTTTCAAAAAATAAATTTAAAATAATCTTATGAAAAATAATTAAATATTTTATTAAAATTTTAGTAATTTTAAATATATGAATTTCAAAAAACTAAATAATAAATATTCTATTAATGATAATTAATTATTTTATAATAAAATTATAAATTGTACAATTTTATATATATATTTCTACTAAGAATTATTAAACAATAATTTATTGAGAAATAATTAAGTATATTATTATAATTTTAGTTTCTTACATATAAATAAATATATAAAAAAAAATTAATTGAAAATAGTTTGCTATTAATTAATTACTATTTTATTAAAATTTTTATGTAAAATACATAAATGATATTTCTTAAAATAAATTAAAAATGTGCTGTTAAGAAATAATTAATTATTTTATTAAAAATTTAATATATTACATAAATGATTTTTCAAAAAATAAATTAAAAATTGTCTGTTAGAAATAATTAAATATTTTATAAATATTTATAAAAATATTATATTTTATAATATTTTTGAATTATATATATACATATTTTCTGTGGACTTGCAAAATTTTATTTAAAAATTTTTTATAAATGTTATTGGAAGAAAAATTTTATTTATATATACATATATTAAGGATATAATATATATCCGCGATTTTTAAGCAGATTTTTAAAGAAAAATTATTAAAAATGAAATGCTGTAGTTTACCGGTAAAAAACTTGGTCAAGTAATGGTTAACGGCACTGCGGTCATTCAATTTTTTGCCATTAAGAGAGTTTTGCAGAGAACAGAAGAAATGGTAGTCAGATAGTGAATGTAGTAAAATTCCCGCCGAATATGACCACTAAATTGCTATCGCTTGATCAGAGAGGAAATAAAAATTTAATATAAATACCGTAACAGAATCGTAAAGGAAGCGCTAAAGCATATAGAAATCAACTAAAGGCATGATATTGCACTTATGGGTTCCATAAATCATGTAATAAAAGAAAGCTTGATTTATTGATGTATGTAGTCAAACGGTGACGCACTGCTCTAAAAAAGCTGAATTAAGGACGACATACTTCTTCAGTTTTTTTTTTTTTTGAATAACATTGATGAAAACCGTGAATTGATGGAAGAAAATTATGAACCGTGATTTAAAGTAAAAAAAATAAGTTCCAGCGCTACTCTTAATGATTATATTGAGCTTGGCATCAAGCTTTTCTTTAGGGCACGATATTATTGCGCATTATAGCTCTTATAACTAGCTTCCAATAAAACAAGTCCCCAATTTAACAAACAACTAAATGTTGTCATAGTCTAATGGCATGTTACTATGTTACTATCAATATCAAAATCTTATCCCGATTTATATATTCATTCGATTTAACCAATTTTTTCATATCATGAATTTTTACCAACTGTGTCGGAGTATCGGAGCATATATATATATATATATCAAACATGGATCTTCATGTTTGATTTTCCTACGAATTTATTTGTTGGGTAAGAAACAACCATTTTACACGCTACAAGTCACCACGTATATTTAAAGTATTGCTACTAATAGTTTGAATTTTCAACTAGTTTAACTGATTAGTTTTTTAAAGACTCGTTTCGAAACATACCGTTTTTTTGAGTGAAATTATTCTCCATACATTATTTTAATGTGTTCTGACTATCTACAATCCAAGCAATTGGAGAATTGCAGTCATCTATTTTTGAATAAAGAAAATGAGCTCTGTTCTTAATGTGGCGTCAGGCTGTTTTGGGTACTTGACAACTAAATTCTTTCAATTCCTAACAGTAAGAATTTTATATATAGCTGTTTTATTACATCCGAAACAGCTATATAATTAGGTCTATTAAACTAACATCTGCTATTAATTATTTTTTTTTTTTTTGTGAAAATCACTTCTTAAAAAAGGAAAACTTTAAATATAAAAAAATTTCACTGGATTGTTATATAAAATTTTAAAAATTTACAATTTATTATTAGATTAAAGAACTTAAAGCAAATACTTACCTGGTATAGTTTTTTATTAAATTAAATAAAATATAAAAAAAAATACTTAGTATCAAAAAAGTGATAGAATAGAATGAGAATAAACAGGGTACCGAACCGAACAGAAGACATTCCGCTCTACGAATGAAAATTAGAATGTCAGCTGTTGAGGACCTCCTAATGTCAGAAGGGGAAAGTACCTCTCGACCCAGTGACTTTCTCCTGACCCAAATTAAGGCTGACCCAGATCTTTCCAGTCACAGAGAATATAACTAGAAGTCTCGTCTGCTTATAAGCAGAGTCGACAATCTATCTCTTTGGGCAGACCCACTTTGTTAAACTGATAACGCAGTCCGTGGTGACCCGATAGATATCACGCAAGCAGCCTCAGCTCTGTTCTGCTGAGAAAGGTTACCTTATCGTAACTGTAGGGACGAATCAACTATTTAACCTGACGATCAAGAAAGTGATAAGAACTTTTTAATTTTTTTAACTAAATGTGATAAATGGTTAAAACTTTTAATTGTTTATAAAAAATTAACTATTGTTTTCTATATTAAAAAATGATTAGTATTACATTAGCTTTTATAGTCGAGTAAAGTTCTACCTGTATCACTTTTTAACAACAACAACAAACAGAAATTATCACTACTTAATCAAATTCTGCATCAATAAAATGAAATTGACACCTACTAGGGATGATATTAACTCCGAATCCAAAAACATCATATATGATTTTACCGCAAATGTGAATAAAAGTTGCTTTTTCATAATGCTTGTCGATGAACATTGCTACTCTTCTTGCATATCAAAGCAACGCATATACACAATAATTTTTCATATATCTATATATCATATATTTTTATTTTTTTTATATTTATATTTGTTAAGTGTATCAAAATAGTGAATTGAACGAAGTTGAATAATAAATAGCATTATAGAAATAAATCGTTGTTGTTTTAGGATTATTATGTTGTTGTTGAGAATAATTTACTTTATTTAAAAACTTCAAAGAATTTGTACAGCTAAGCTTATATAACTCTAAAATAATATAAAGTCCGCTAAACCCCCCTTATAAGTCAATATCTATCATTCGTTAGGAGAATATTCAAAATTGTTATCAATTTTCTAACTGGCCTGACAGAACAGGATGACACATTTCATATTAGGGACTTCGACTTAATTTGTTTATAGACTTGTCAAGTTCTTCTGAAAGCACGTTATTTGTGCGCTGGATGTTTTAAAATTTCAGGGCTAGCGCATACTCTATAGGGGCCACCTATAATTTTGGAGATTCAGGTGCCAACTAAAATCTAAGCTGCTAAACTGCTTACCACTAAAACAACAATTTTTAATAATAATTAATTAATAATAATATATATATATTTAATATATTTATTTATGAGTATAAAAAAAGATTTATAGATATTAAATAACTATTGGGCACATTTTCTATTTACAAATATAATAGTAATTGATGAAAATCTAAAAATAAAATTTGTTTTCGTATTATTCTGTTTTAATATGATTTAAATTTTGAAAAATAATTTCAATAATAACAATTTTAAAATTATAATAATAATAATTTGTTTTTACATATTGATATATAATATTATATTTACACTATCGCAATTAATTTAGTGTGCAGCAATTAAAGCCATTTTTCATACAAAATTCATATGAAAATATGTGAAAAAGGTTCGATAATTGTAAGTGTAAACGTAGTATAAAAGTAAAACTTTAGTAAATTAAATGGAAAATTTATTACTATATTAATTACATTTATATAAAGCTTGAACCATTTTTTGTTGTAAATAAACTAAAATTTAACAAAAAGCAAATATCTTAAATTTCTATTATAAAGGCTTATGAAATGATTAAGGAAATAATTTATTTAAATTTATTAATTTTTTTTAATATTTGTTAAACTGTATTAATTATGTTTATTACAAATAGTATGTAAATCATATAAGCGAAAAGTACATATATCAAAAATATATTAAATTCTTCTTTAACATGTATAAAATTTTAAGACTTACAACTTAATTGAGTATATTTATGTTTTTTTTGTATATTATAAACATTAAAAAATAATTAAACATGAAAATAAATTAAAATAATAATAAAAACTTTCCTTCAACTGCTTCATAACATAATGAAAATGATTTCTATTTAGATAACATACACAGAAACTAAAAAATATGTAATATTTAATTTAATTTTTATATTTAAAAATATTAAATATAAAAAATATTTAAAGGACATGTCATTGTTGTAACCCGCAGAAACCTGTGGAGCAGGAAACGTGAATGGAGTATCGGTCAAATACATGGGTTATAACGCGATGTAGAATACTACAATTAAGCGAGGTAAATATTTATTTCTGTAAATTTTATCATTCTTACAAATATTACATATAATGTAATTGCTTTTTAGGCAATAAGAGCAATAAGTGCTTTTTACAACAATAATAAGAGCTATTATATAGGATAAGAAATTAAGATATAAGGTTATATAGGATAAGGAAATAAGTTCGACAATCAAGTATCGTTTGTCAAAAAGAGACTTCACAAGGAAATTCCTGTGGGTCACAACAACAACATCAGGAAAACCCAGCAGCGGCCGGGTATATATTCAGCAGAAATTTGTTTATCTAGGCAACCAAAGGTTGCTAATCACTCTCAACAAGGACAAAACTAGCAAGTATGTTTTGTTTAAAATTTTAAGGATTTTATTTAACATTATAAAAGTTCATCTTTCATTGGACTTAAATTATTCTGTTAAAAAGATTTAATATAATGTAATAAAGATTTAAACAAAAAATTAATAATTGATTGCTTAAATAGAATTAATGCCCATATAATACAAAAAAAAAAATAACAAAATAAAATAAAATAAAGAAACTTATACGTTCGTTACAATTATATAAGAAAAAGGAGTTAAACTATACATAGTACAATTTATCATTATAAATAACAATATAAAGCTTATTTTATGTGATATTAAAAATGTGCCCTTTATAATATTTTACAAAATTTGTTCGTTCTATGAGAATTTTATTCATTGATCATGTTACACATGTCATTGTTCTTTTGATTTAAGGCCAAAGTGCGGCCAAAGGATTTGTGCGTGAAAGTTGTGGACACTTGCTTACGATAGGCTTTGCCTGCTTTCAGTTCTATGGATCTTTTATTGGAATGTCTGAAAATCAAAAATGTATTTAAATATATCGAATTAATGTTACCAAAACGAAAGGACTTACTTTAAAATCATTTCGGGACGTTGTAGTTGCATACATAACTTAATATCTGAATAGAAGTCGATTTTTGCATCCAAACTAATCTTTGGCTCATTTTGCACTATGAAATGATTTTCCAATTGAGCATAAGTGAAGCCAACAGCCATAACACCAACAATAGCGGCACCAGTACTATAAAAATAAAATTATAATTAATAGTATGATGACATTATCTTCGTGAAATAGATAAATACATACTTTTGTTTTATTTCCGTTTCAGCGTTACGGTTCCAAATGCTGAAATTTACTTTACCATTTAAATCAACCGATTTTGCACCTATTATACGTATAAATACAGTAGCACCTGAAGCTAGTATAATATAATGTTCATGATCATGTGTTACTGTAGTTGATTGATATGCTGGTGTGGGATCTGAAGCGGTTCCACTCCATACATGACCCATGAGTTCAGAGTTTCCAGTAAAGAACACAAGTGGACGTAATATTACACCTTGGACAGATATTTCCATACCTGCAGAAGCAGGTGAATCGTCTACTTCCTCATCATCGGTATCTTCACTGACAAATGACGATAAACCACTTGTGTATATACCCAACTAAAAGAAATCTATTACTAAAATTTTATTTTTATTTTTTTTTTTACAAATATACATACCTTAAATGTAGTTGTCTCTTCACGTCCCGCAGTTAGTATTAATTCCACAGAACCACGCTTGAGAACACCTTTGTTTATTTCTTGTATTGACAACAAGCTTTCATTAAATGCTGGTGTTGTTGATAGTTGGCGCGTTAATACAGTTGTAAGACCTATAAAAATATACCTAATATATATAGCCGTATATACACTACATTTAAAAAGTATAAAAATTTATATGGTTGAAGGCAAAAACTATAGTAAGAAAATGTCTATAACTTTCCCAGAGCTATCATTCAATAGTACTTTAACGTCAAATCAAAAGAACTACAAGAATAGCGATTGAGTGGAACCCGATGGGTAGCAGAAGAAAGGGCAGAGCTGCTCACACCTGAAGAAGACAAGCCGACACGGAAATGTCACACATGCAGAAAGGCTGGGGAGAGTTGGAGTTAATAGCCACCAATCGTACCGAGTGAAAGTTATTTGTTGCGGCCCTATGCTCCTCCTAGGAGTTAAAGGATTAAATATATAAATCAAAAGAACATCAAGGTGTAATATGATCGATTAACAAAATTCTTACAGAACCTGAAGAAGACAAGCCGACACGGAAATGTCACACATGCAGAAAGGCTGGGGAGAGTTGGAGTTATTAGCCACCAATCGTACCGAGTGAAAGTTATTTGTTGCGGCCCTATGCTCCTCCTAGGAGTTAAAGGATTAAATATATAAATCAAAAGAACATCAAGGTGTAATATGATCGAGTAACAAAATTCTTATAGAACGAACTACCTAAATCTATGAAATACCGTAACAGCTCCAACCGGGTCTACATCGCCGATTTTATATTAGGTTTACATACAATAAGAAATATTAAACGCATGACTTCTACACCGCAAATATAAGAAATCATCTAGTTAAAACTGCCCGAAAATAAAATTAATATAGGCACTAGACTCTGTAAATATTAGAGAAATAATCTTATTTTCTGCAAACCTAAATTTTTTCATAATTTATGGCGCCTTCCGATAAGATTTTCTCAATGTAATCAAATTTAGTTTCAACAAATCTATTCACCCCACAGCTATTCTCGTTATTTCTCTCCCGTTTTATCTATTCTGTCAACCAATTTAAGTATTTGTTTTTAGCTGTAAATGGGTTATAATATTAACAACAATTTACTGAGTTACATACATCACTCATTATATACCAAAAGTAATATTCTTACCTTTTTGAGCAATGGTATTATAATTATTAACATGTGGTCTCTCTGCTAGACAATCTTTCAGTAGCACATTAAATCGTGGACATTTTTCGGCCAACATATGCAACTTTTGTATAACGTAAGTCTTAATCTCGAATTGTTTATCGTTGGATGTTAAATAATCCAATAAATTACCCAATTGCTCCTTAGTTGGCTTGAGTGACAACAATATGTCAAGCGCGAAAATACGTGCTGATGTGTCGTATTGACGTTTCAGTTGATAGAAAATTTGTTCGAAAAGCTTACGTTGCTCCTCTTTGAAATATACTACTGGGAAACCACGCAAAGCTTGCATAGCAGCAACTGATGTATACGCATCACCTTCCAAAACACTATTAATAAGTATATCTATTGTACTGGCATCTTGTAAATTCTGTAACGCACGTATGAAACGCGTTTTACAGGCAGCATCTTTACATTTTTCCAATTCACTTGTGATGAAATTGCGAATATGTATTATCAACTCATCGCTTAGTTCCAAGCCAGTTTGTCTTGTAAGAGTGGCCAAAGTTTGCAGTACAGTATCATAAAGTTTTGAATTTTTTATAGGTTCATCCTTGCTTGTCAGACGTGCATAGAGATCAACAAGTATATAACGATCGGGATGTGTACCCACTGCGAGAGATTGTAAATATTTTTCTAAGAAATCCTCATCAGATTTTTTATTATATTTAAACACTTCATTGATGGCATTATGTGCATCACTCGTTTGAGCTGCAGCTAGCAAGTCAACCAATTGTCCATACAATTTTTCATGTGATTTCAAGATATTCACGAATTCCTGTTGCTTGGTAATGCGTGCTAAAGGCAATAACTCAGCTATTGCAACGGCAAGTTCATCATGGCCAATGTGCTTATCGGATAGAAGTTTAACTTTCTTATCAATACTGTCTTTTAACTGTAATTAATAGTTTTTTTAATTTATTAGTAATAATGTGTATCTCAGTTACTTACAGTAATATCCTTAATTTCACTAACAACGCCATCAACGTCAGATTCAATGTCGAATACTCGATACCATTCCAAGAGACTGTTAATCGCTTCATCCAATGTCACAAAATTCATCTGGTCTATTGGTTTTTTTATATTTTCCAAAAGATTCTTTATTTCAAATACTGATTCCACTTGACTGCCTACATCGGTCTTTGCTTCTAAAACTACACGATGCTTTTCAGTTGAGGTAGCTTTCAATAGCATTCCATCGGCACTTAATTCGTATTCAACGTGTTCTTGTGAGTTTTGAGTAACGCCTGTAAAGTTGCATTTCAAAATAAAATAAATAATTATTTTGAAATGAAATATTGAATATAAATATAACTTACTCAATGGCTTCTCTGCGCGATAAGAAACATGCAGGTCCCAGTGTCCACAATCTGTTTTTGTCTTTTCAACTCTGGTGCTTGATTTTCTATTATAGAAAGTAGTACACGTACCAGAACTGTCTACCTCCCGCACAGGTCCATTTTGGTTTTGCAATTGCAGCAGTGAGGCAATACCACGTTCCAAATTCAACAGTGACTGATCACGTGATGTGTGCGCTATTACTTTACTGGGTTTACCGTTGAGCAAAGTGATATAGAAAGGTCTATCTGGTATTGTAGTAATTTTCTGTGTTACAAAGCTTTTACCTTTTTGCCTAGGTGCTTTTACTGTCGAGTCCAAAAAATACACTGCTAATAACTGTTCTGTATTTGAGCTCCATACTGATCTGATTTTCAATAAAGATTCGAATGTATAGCTTGTTTCTTCATTGCTGGAATGCTTCAGATCAGTCATCGTAACTTTGTTCGTCAGAGCAAAATGTTGTTCACTAGTGATGGGTATAAGCTGAGAGTTTGCATTGTCTAAAATTAAGAAATTAAAATTTGTTAATAGAATTTAAATGATCATAAAGCGAGGGTGTATTTAAATGGTAATGAGAATTGTAAGCAGTGTGTTTTATTTATCGAAATGGATATTTTTATGTAATGGTTACACTGTCATTCGTGTACCTATTAACTACCAAACATCTGCAATGATTATTTTGTGTTTGTCAAGTGTATGGCCAAATCATATGTTAATGTATTTAACGAGGCAAAATGTCGAATTAGAGAGTTTGTGTAAAAATAAACAGGTATTAAGTAAACCGAAGCATTCAAAGAATTAAATAAGGCGTTTAGCTTTCAGGAAGCCTGACATGACATTAAATATGACTCAATATCTTATTTCTTTATCAATGTTGAAAACATGGAAACACTTAAACAGATTGTGGTTCCCAATAGAAAGAAATACTATTATAAATATTGGTATAACATATGGTTCGGAAGCGGTGTTGATGAATGTTTTGAACATAAAACGAGTTACAGAAAGATTTATTTTGACGTTTTATTGTTTATACAAGAGTTCAGGGCGAAACATAAAATCGGCATTAAGAGCAATGCTGAGAACATCCTAATATGGATCTTTAACACCTTTTACTATTTTCCAAACTCTATTATTGTGACAAAATTTTTCAAGAATAAATATACTAAATAATGCAGCATATAAAATATATAATATATAATGCAGCAAACTACGGTGACGTAAATCCATAATACCAAAAGAGAACTTTGAAATAGATTGAAACGAAATTGTAGACCAAGAGTTCCAATAATAAGTTTCAAAGTAGCAAAACCCATAATACCGAAAGAGAACTAATTTGATCATTTTTAGAATAGAAACTACGGTGGTAAAATCTATAATACCGAAACAGAACTACTTTGAAATAGATAAATGCGAAGTTATAGGCCATATTTTCAAAACTGGAAACTACGACGGCATGAGTCATAATAAACAAAGAAAATTGTTTGATATATAATCTGACCATATAGATCATATATAAAATACTATTTAAAAAAATTAAAACATCTCTTCACTTTTTCATTGGACTTCGTAGAAAAAAGGCTGATGGTCGTAATTATAGTTCCATTTATTGTAACCGAAGAAAACTTATTTGTATGCTTCTCATTTTAAGAAGGATAAATACAGATATTTTTGGATCCCCATTAAATGGCTAAAAATCTCTTCACTTTTTCATTGGACTTCATAGAAAAAAGGCTGATGATCGTAGTTATAGTTCCATTTGTTGTAACCGAAGAAAACTTATTTGTATGCTTCTCATTTTAAGAAGGATAAATACAGATATTTTTGGATCCCCATTAAGGTGCTAAAACTGATATATAATTCTGGTAGAAGAACCGTACCGATATATAGGTAAAAAAATTAAAAGTAATAGTTCTGGAAAAGAAGAATTTAAAACAAATCAGGAATGTTCGTAGTAATGACGTTGTAATAACATTTCTTTTTCTTTGTGTTGAAAATGTTCTATTGAGCGATGATCCCTGACTAATCCTTCATTAAAATGGATATAATTGCATATTCTTAGTGTATTAAACCGGTTAAAACTTAAGAGAGTCGCTATGCCTTGTTAGCGACTCTGCAATAAAGATCATGAATTCCCATAGAACTACTTCATGTTTCTATAAATACAAAAATGCTTGCTGTTACACTAACAAAAATATTAAGATAGGCTTTAGAAGTGTATGAACTTTCAATTTTATCAAAAAAATAAGGAGATTGAATTAATTCGGTCCTATCAACGTTTATTGTAGATAAACATAAAATAGTTCTATAAGGACGGACAGACATTAGAATTATGATTATATGAAGAATTTTGGAAATTGGTTACTGTGTGACCGAAATAACATTAGAAATTCAAAATTGATTTAGTTTAAGATAATTTTTGCAGGTATGAGTTTCTAAAATAAATTCTGGAGTGAATAACAAAATTTAGTGAAAATTCTCATACTGAGTAAAGGAAAAGAAGCAATTCATGAAAAAAATTGATGAACTTTATAATGATTAGTGACTATCTTACAAACATATCATCCTTTTCCTCTGGTTAAAGTGTTATGGTGTAAAATTTTCAGACGACAGTTTCAAGCAATAATCGTACTTGACATATGTTCAGAGATTTTTTAGTGATTACCTGCCTTGTTGGCCTAACCTCATCGTATTCTAAACACATGTATTAAGATAATGTGCTAATGGACGCCCCATTGGGCGTCTATTGATCAGGACATCCGACCTCAAAGTAGGCAGGACATCCGAAGTTGCGGCACTGATCCCCGTGGTACCAGATACTCACCTCCGGTCGGGTGACGCAAGTGAAACGTGTAAACATATTCTATGAATAAATTTAAACGAAACATTTCTTAGAATTATTTAATACTTTTTATACAAGCTTTTGTGTATGTAATTATCATAAAATTGAACTACCATTTGATTTAGTCATCAATCATACTATATATGCGGCAGAATATAAGTTTTTGATACTACACTATAAAATTATCTTATGTTATCTATCTGATAAATCACCTGCAGCACTTCTCATCGAAAAAGCCATTATCAACAATTTAACAAAAATTAAAAAAAAATTCATTTTAATTAAAATTTTTCAAAATGTTTTAGAAGCACTTGTATTTTTATTAAAATTACTTGATAAACTAATTCAAAAATAAACGTCTAATTTATATGTATGAACATACGAACTGACGTGGTCTTTAGAACCAATTAAATACAATTATTAATTGAGATCAAGATTTTTATATAAAAACTACTCATTATTTTTATAATTATTTTCATAACCGATAATTAATTAAGTCTTGTTAATTTTAAAAATTTAACTAATATTAAAATAGAATAACTTCAATTGCACAGAATAGAAAAGAATAAAATATAATAGAATAAAATATAATAGAATAGACCAAAATAGAAGAAAATGGAATACAATAAAATAGAACTAGAACACCGTCTTCCAACTGATTGGAACACTTTAAACACGACAGATATTTTGTTCTGCTGATCGAGCTAAACTTAACAGTCTTCTGACATTACGTCCGCTGGAGATATAAATTTTGATCAATGGATACCAAAATACCACCTGTTAAGAATTTCCTAATATCAGCTTAACATAACAGAAAATAATAACCTATTATTTTATGCATTTAACTATAAAATGTGAAGAAATCATAAATATATTGCTATGGGTGATTCATTTTGTTTTTTTACACTACGACGACTTTTGGAAAAAGTCAGTCATATATGGAAGAAACAGAGTTTTTGTTAATTTTTAAATTAATTTTTTGTCATAGTCTCCTTCGAGAGGATATGGCAGCACCTCATAATGTAGTTCGATCAATTTTGCTGCCGTATTAGCTGACGAAAGAGTTGTTGGATTGTCATGGTGTAATATTTTTTCTTTTGCCTTTTTTTTAAATTTCTATATCTAACGTTCATATAATATTGTTTTGTTAGATACGCATGATGCCATGTGCATCAAAAAACATAATCTATATAACTTTCTTGCTGTTTCTTTTGTTACCAGAGTGCAGTAGTATATCCATATATCATCAACTGTTATTAATGAACATAAAAACTCTTTTGGATTCCAAAAAGTGACATTGGTTGAAAGTATTTAAACGGGTACATTTTTGATGTACTATGAGTGAACGCGACACCCATTTTAGTGACAACTTTCTTAAAATTTTTTATCACATTCACAATTTCTAGAATTTTTATTCGATAATAACTAACCCTCCAACACGATTTTATCCAATATATTCGGAGTTGTTAGCCTATCTGGGGTCTTTGACCGAGCTTAATCACAACAAAACTCCACTAGGCACTTTGGAATTATTTCATATGACAATATAGTTTCCATATTTCATTTAAAACATTTTCTTTTTTTATAAAAAGGTGTGTCTTGCCAACATGCAAAATTATTCTTTCCCCATTTTTGCAAGTTTACCAAATCTTCCCTTCCATAATAGAAAACTATCAGAACAGAAGTAGGTGAAATCTAGAGTTAAACTTTCAAAAGTTACGAGCTTATTATAGGAATATTACAAAAAGTTTTTAAAGTTTATTTAATACGGCTCTAACCCACTTATCAAATAGACCTCGTATATATAGTCACGTATATCTAATCTCTTACTATGTATGCCATCAACGTATGAATCAACTAAACATACAATACTAATCTATGAAAATCTTATTTTAATGCAAAGCAGTGACAATGTATAATCTGTTCTAAACTAAACAGTATTAAAGCCATTGTGCCTATATCTCATTAATAGATCAGTCTTAACAGTTTTTTTAAATTTTAATACAAATGTTAATCGAAATTCAACAAAGCCGAGTTCATACTACTAATCCCTTATTAGTTTATTTCTGAATTTTACTGCACTTGTTTTAATCTATTTGTGGAGTTTTTGTCTTAAGGGATCTCATAGGATCTTGTTTATTTGCTATTTGGAAAAATGATCTGTTGTCTATAAAATTAAATAAATTAATTTCTTGTTTATTGTCAATTTTAATCAATGAATTTTATTTAAATTTATTAAATAAAGAAAATTTTATGTTTATATTAAGATGAAGACAAAACACTTACTAAAAATTATAAGATAAGAAAGAAGAGCTCTTTTGAAAATAAACGACAGATTACAGATACACTACAGATAAATCGAAATAAATCGACAGATAAGTGAGAATGCCACATGTATTCGCATTAATGATTTATATTCATTTCTTTTCCTGGAAAAATAATTATCTAACAGAAAAACAGATTTTTTCATCAACGCAGTTTTTGTAATTAAATTGAATTTATGCAGATAAAGATAGATTATTTTTTCTTTACTTTATAATAAATTTTACAATAAATTATTTCATGAACTTAATAGATATTCGCCCTAGATACAATATAGTTAATTCTTATTTTTTTTAACTATTCATAAATTTTTTTTGTCTTTAGAAAAAAGTATCGCATTATATTTTTATATGGAAATAGGTTATTTTGAATCCGTCTTAATACATTAGCTTACTTTAGATTTCCTAACTTTTAGACTAATCAGGTTTTTGCTTGCTAACTAAAGAGATTGGACAATGACTATACCAAGACATCAGTTGAATTTTGTACTAACTGACCAACGTTGGTTTTATGCCATATTTCGACAGAGTATTTTTTCGAGATTCCATCTTTGAACCAACAGCGAAGCCGAGTAGTCTTCATAATATAAGTATATAAACTTTTGAGGATGACTACATCGAATAATAAATAAAATCAAATAAAGATTTAGCTTTGGTTGTGTCGAAGCTTAGATACTCTACACAAAAGTTTTTTGTTTTTGGGTACGACTTCTTATTGAATTCGTATGATCAAACGTAAAATATCACCTTAATATATTTACCCTATGCTATATCAAGACAATGGCGCACTCTTCTTGAAAAGAGTCTGTTCTTAAGGCAATTTTCAACTGACACAACGGAACACAATTAATTTAGAAAGGGAAAACTTGAAAAAACCTGTAATTTTCAGTATTATTCGACTCGTGCCGATAAGATGAATGGCACAACGTTAGTGTGTCTTCAAACAGAGCCCTCCAGATAACTGACGCCCACTTATTGTAATACAGCCTAGTCTAAGTACAGCAGATCTTTCCTTGAATCGATTCTGTTTTTCTTCGTAACATGTGGAGAAAATAATAAGAGGGTTTGACAAAATTGGATTCTGTTACTTCAGACCCCCCATCTCAGATTCTGTTCTAATAAGGTACCCACAGCGGTAAAAAAGTGGTATCTAAATCCTAAACTAACCTTCATTTCGTCGGTTCCAACACTACAGTTTATATTGTGTACCTAAAATTGTAGTTGAATATCTTAATAAAAACCGGAGAAACCACTTAACCGAACCACTTACTTGATATGACAGCTATAAGATATAGCTGTCTGATTTCAGCAAATAATTATGACCCAGTTTCGAAAAGTAGATGTGCCAAGTTTCACTCGAATAGTTTAAAAACTTAAGCATTGCTTTGAACTACAAGCGATGGATGGAAAACAAATGGACAGTATAAAATAAAATTAGATCGTCGAGTTGATCTAAAATATATGTATATTTAGAAGTCTACGACGTTTTTTTTAATGCAAAATACAAAAATCTTCATAAACGTAATATACAAACTTTCGTTTGAGGAGTTAAAAAACTAAGAGAGTAGTTTGGGAAGAAACAAACAGACGAACAAGACTTAATGATCTTCATATTTCATGGAGTTTATGCTATTTTCTTTAATGTATTACGAAAATTTTGACAAACCTAATATACATTTTTTGGGTAAATGGTTTTATGATCATTGACTAATTATAGAACCCTCTTATGTTGTAGACTATTATGACAATTTAATTTTATATTGGCAAGAAAAATTTTAATTAATTCCCAAAAAACTTGCAATTATGACTTCCCAAGGCACTACATTAGATAAAAAAAGCAAGCATTTCGCTTATGGGTTCGGACATATTGGTCAACTGACTAAGTGCCCTGGTTTTATCAAGTTCTTCACTCTAAATATCTTTCTAAACAAGTTTTACATATACAACTATTAATTAGTCACACTTTCTCATA
Organism: Teleopsis dalmanni; assembly: GCF_002237135.1. Taxonomy (NCBI): domain Eukaryota; kingdom Metazoa; phylum Arthropoda; class Insecta; order Diptera; family Diopsidae; genus Teleopsis; species Teleopsis dalmanni. Next base: position 33,231,112 of record NC_051848.1, read on the forward strand.
CGATACCCTGACCCGAATCGATAATTGACTATATCCCATTGCAGTGGCTAGGTTTCTTCGCCTTAACTCAATTAAAATCTCAATTAAATATAGAAGAATTAAAATCTCACCTATCTCCCATTCACCTACCCACATACGTATATGTGAATCCTCTCATGTTATCTGCTCGATAGATCTCCGCGAGTTGCAATAACAGCAACTGATACTTCATTAAGAACTTTAGATCGGTGTTGTATTCATATGAATATCATTTAAATACATATGTATATATTATCTATAGCGGCATTAAATAACTAAAAATCTCAAGTCAGGCATTTCAACTGAAATTTGTTGTGAAGCACGAAATGGAAGCAAACAGCAACAAAACTTTCTCTAGCCGAGCTGACCTTAAAAAGTGATTAGAACAAGGTTATCAAAGTCGAAGAAAATAGAAAACGTGCATATTTGTAAGTGATCTATACATATACATATATATATATATATATATATACCGAGTTATTTAAATTGTATAGAACTGTCTTATATTAGTCCAACCAATAGACTATCGCTACGTATGTGGAAACGTTTGGTCTCTGTGGAAATGTTTGGCATGTGGCTGAGCTCTTCCAAAGGAAAGGAAAGTAACTGCTCTCTAGTTGAATTAAACAGAACTACAAGCTGATCTATAATGAATGAATTTTAATGAAATAATTTTACATAGCAGACATAAATTCTAATATCACGAAACTTCCAATACAACAACAATCACTGCACAATTATTCTAAGTACATTAATTGAAATATTGTGCCTTTAAGAATTGCTTTGTAATATTTCTGAAGTTAACGTTTGGAGCGAAAGCAACAGCTACAGTGAAAATAGCAATAATAACAACAATTTAAAAAGCCGGCAGTCCACAAACAGGTCAATAAACTTTTTATTGGATTTTATTTTACACATATTTACGTCTTCTGAACAAAATATCTAAAACAGTTTTTTACCCGATTAGATGTTCTATTAAGAGACGCATATAAAAATATTGGCAATATGTATTTAATTATTTTAATCAACAAATATCGTATGTATTTTATTCATTTATTTTTTTACTTACGAAAAAACAAGCAGAACAACAACAAATTTGTTAGCCGGAGCATTGTATTGGCATTTTTATGGAAGCACTGCATTTTTATTAAATTTTGAAAGTAATGTTTTTATTTGATTTTCGACGTATTTTAAATAATGTTTAAGCTTTCATTATATATTCATTTACACTCCCGGTCACACAAAAAATAACAATAAACAAAAAAATAAACCCTTACAAACTGAGAGCTGAGTGTCAACTGACTGATTTTGATTTTCCATAGCAAATATTTTTGATTGTCATAATTAAAATAAACAGGGCTGTTATATATCAAAACTTTAACATTTTTATGACACATTAAATAATTTTTACGTTGATTAAATTTGTTGAAAATAATATTTTTATTCTATATTTGTATTTACATTTTTACTTTAATTAATAATATTTTATTAATATATCTTCAGTTTTATATAAATCAATTTCATTTAGATATTTTAAGAAACAGGGTTGTCTGATAAAATAATGAAAACGTAAGTAGTCGGTAGTGAAGTGTGTTCGATTATTTATAGTTGAAATAAACTAATATGAAACTTTTAAGCCGTGTGCAACTTCGAATAAATTGATGGTAAATTAAAGGAAATAGTAATTTATGTCGATATGGCAGTCTATGTTAGTATTTACCAGATTTTCGAGTAAGGTAAATTAAGCAAAAATTAAGTATTACCATTGTGAACATTTTATAAGATGTTTAATAAATAAATAAATTTGAAAACTTTTAACAGAAAAATAATAAAAAAGTGCAATAAAGAAATATAATTAAGTGCAGTGCAAAAAATTCCTAGAAAATTTCAATTTACTTTACTTCAATTTACTCGAACTGGAATAAGACCTATATATAATTATGTCGTGTCTTTACAAAACAATAATTGGAGTTTTCATACTTAATTCGATAATCGCTAAAGTTGCAAACTGACACCCTTCTGGCGCTCGTTTTTACTCGTTTCTTATTAAATTGAAAAGCGAAAACAGCTGATTTTGTTTTAACTTCTTTTATCATAATTAAAATTATGAAAATGGAAACTAGAGGTGAAATTAAAATTTAATTTAATTTTTATTATATCATATTTCCATTATTTCTTATTTATTATTATTATATAAATTTGAAATTTGTATATTAATATTTCGTATTTTTTCACAATTACTTTTATTTTATTGCGATTTTTTACTAAAAATTTTCAGATATCAATGCTCTATAAGTTGTTATCTTACCGTAACGTTATAATTTCACAAAAATATTTATTTACATATAAAGTATTCTTATTTTATACGGCGTTTACATTGACCGAAAATGGCTCATTTTGGTCAAAAATCGAAAATGAGTATCGAATGGCTCATTCTTGCATATAAAATTTCAAGCACAAAAATGAGCAATTTTCTCACATTCTGTATGAATGACGTTCGAATGCATTCCACATACGTTCCAAATGCAAAGGAATCCATTGAACATACCCTAAATGAAAGCTCTTCATGGCATTTTGACAGTTTGAAAAAGCTGTTTTTAACATATTTACAAAAAAAGGTAAACAAATGTTTGGTGGTTGCATTTTCTTGAAAACGATGCACTGCTTTTTAGAACTTTTACTTCCTAAAAAGTAATTAATCGAAGTTAAAAATATGTTTTAAGTTTCTAATGTAAGGTTTGAAGGCATATTTAACCTTCATGCAACATTTTTTTGGCACAGGCCAAAAATCAAATCAACATGCAAGTTGAAAAATCAGCTGTTGACATGAGAACAAATGAAATAGAACGAATGTAAACACTTTCAAATGGCTCATTCAAAATGAGCCATTTTCGGCCAATGTAAATGCCATATTACCGAGTTCCTAATATAAGGAGCGTGTCTGTATACCCCTAATGTAAATAAAAGACATAATACAAAATAGCAAATTTTTTTTCGTGTTTAAATGTTTAAACAAACAGCAAATTATTTGTAATATAATTAGTCAGATATTTTAATATGACCAGAAAAATCTTATAAATTTTTTTTATTTTAACATTACATATGTAAAAATTTGCTTCCAAGCATAGATTGAACCGATTACTTTTGTACACAGGATATATTTTTTAATTTACTATATGTAAGTTTTATGAATATTATTTATATACATGTAATTAAACACTTTTTAATATGATATAATTAATAAGCTACTATATAGAAGTTTTTATAAATAGTTTACGTATCATTAACATAGAATATATTCTGAACTGTGAATCGTGTACTGTGAATGAGTAATCGAATTTTGTTGTGCACTAATTCTCTATTCAAATGTCATATTTTACGCGGTTGCTTTTTGTACGAATGATGTACAATTACTAAAATATGGAATTATTTGTAATAATTAAGACTATTTAATTAAGGGATTAATATGGATATCACAATAAAAGCATTATTGCATAAGAATGCCATGACAAATGATATTAGAGATATAAAAATATATATGTATATATTTTATCGAATGGAATCTATATTAACAAGGATAATTGAATTGGAATCAATAGGAATTAACAGGACCGTGTGTCACTCTTTAACTACTAAATAAACCAGGTAAGGGATTAGGATTTAGGAATTTGTTAATGCAACGAAGTAACAAAACAAATGTGGCGTAATTCAATTTTTTGTTTACATGAAATTCAAAAAAAAAAAACGATTTTAAATTGTAAAAAAATTAATGTCAATTTGATTTATTTAAGCCATGAATTTTGTTAATTTCGGAAGCTAATAACTATTTTGAGCTGCACGAGTACTTAAAATAGCTTTTATCATTCTTTTCAGCAGTTGCAGTTCAATTACATGTTAATGGGATGACTTACTTCTTATCTGTAGGCAGATGCAGATGAATTAAAAGCTGGTGTTAAGGAGTGTCTCGCATAAGATTCCTCGCTGACGTTAAATTGTCTTTTAAACGAAACAAGTGTTCCAAGTTATGACAGAGAATCCTCATTTTTTTATGCTCCAAATGAGTAGTTCTTGACTTCATTTGCTTAGATGAAAGTGATTCCATACTTTAATGTTTCATTAAAAGGACGAATCCTACCATGGACAATAAGCAGTAAGAAGTGTGGAACTCGATGTGTAAAATAAATTTACAATTTTCAACGTGACATATTACGCAAACACATATGAATGTTTATAGAATGTCTGTTTTTCTGGGTTACTGAGTAAGTTTAATATGTGTTTAACAATATGGTTTCTTGATATAATCATCGATCATACTATTTTAGATGAACTCCAGCAATTATAGCTATAGTTATTTGGAAACTGAAGAGAATACGGATATATTATTGTTAACACCAATATGTGTTATATTTCAAGGCAAAGATATTGGAAAAAAATGTTGATGGAATGTACGCATATATGCCTATATGCTATAATTAAGGATTATAGTTAATTGACTCCATGTGTTGGTGATCACCTTTTGGTTGTTGTGTCTTTACCTATGATCGAAATAAATAAGAATGATGAAAATACTTAATTATAGATTACTTTTAATAACAAATAACTCTGAGCGTCATAACAGCCAACTAACTCGTAGTTTTTGAGTAACAAGACGTCCTCGTTTAAAATCGATGAAATGTAGATAGTCTTATATATTATAGAAAAACAAGAAAATCAATGTCTTTCTAAGATAAGTCGCCAAAAGGCTTTAAAATGTATACATTTCTGTAATTGATGTTCTGCAATATGATCTCTCCATTTTGGTAATTTGTTACTTTTATACTATTCTTGCAAACAAATTTGTACAATATTTTACATATACAATAATATATGTGATTATGTGCGTTTTTAAGTGATTTATGTTTTAGTACAGAATATATAAAGCACATTTTGAATGTATAATTTTCTTATATGTGGAACATCTTCATCTTTTGCTGGTAATGTTGCCTTACTGGTCACTTAAAAGTCAGTTTTTTTTAAATATCAGATTTGTATAAGGTCGAGTTAATATAATTTCTTTGCTTTTTCCAATCTATTCTATTCCTTTATCTGATAAACTATTTGTGTTATTATTAACAAATCTTATAAGTTAATAACTGATACTAGAATCTAGTTGTGACCTATTTATATCTGTTATTGGTTAGAAGATTTGCTTATAGCAATTTGCTTACATTCATATATCGCTTATATAAAACCAATTGAATAACTTATTATCAGAATTCAATGACGCTCGTATTATAGTGATTCAAACAAATAGTCACAGACACTATTAAGTAAAAGTGTTCAAGACACTAATTCGGGTTGCATCAGCAAAGAAGAAGAAGCGTTTCGTCACCAACCACGACCAAGTGTCGTTCAACAACTCTCAAAGGGATTTTGCAAGTAGGTCCCAGCTGGTTACAACAAACACAAGACATACATGTATATATTCAAAATTTGTTTTCAGTTAGATATAACTGTTGAGTTCTGAACTTTTGAATATAAGTAATAATATCATTAAATTTAACTACATTTATGAAAAGCGCTTAAAAATTGCATAGCTATATTACCTAAGCAGTGGAATTCAGATGCAGTTTCAATAGTGTGCATATATATATACTGTATCTAGGCTATGTTAATACTTAGTTTCTCTATGTGGTATGTTTTCTATATACCCACTAAAGAATGGTCTTAAAGTATTTCTAACTAATCTCACAATCATATCTATTTTAATAAAAAAATGTCTGCAGGCATAACATTTGAACGGATACTAAACCGAAATACGATTCTTAAGCACTACTTTTGTCTTGAAAATTGCACGTAGTTCTAATAATGCAATATCTATATATAAGCATGAATATATTTTTAAAAGATTTTAACCTCGAAGAGTTTACTGCCTCGGCACACAAAGTAGAAAGCCTTTATCTCTGTGGCGATAGTAGTTGATGTGTTTATTATATGGAAGAAGAGATTGACGTTTGCAGCAAGGAGGGAACGTTATATTCATTATGGCACTGAATTATGGATGATTATTTGTGTGACATGAAACGAAAATTTTTGATCATAATTGACTATGCTTCTTGAGGAGGCATATTTTAGTTTACATATGCGAGGACTGTCGGTTCAAGTGAGTTTTGTCATCTTTTGATATGCTTACATTTTAGGGTTCAATGAGCTATAATAGTAGCAATAGAAGGCTTTTATTTGAGAGCTGTATAATATGTATACACATATATATTAAAATGGTTCTTAAAGTATAGTAGTTAATTATAACAACAAAAATTAATTATTATTTTTAAATAATTGAATTTTTTGGGTGTTTCGAGTATTGTCAATATATATACATATATATTCATAAACGGTACATGTTTTACGTCTTAAACAGTTATCCATACTTCTTAGTAATTAAAATGAGGATAATGAACCCATAAATACTATATTTTTTTCAAAAAGTTCTACTAGAATTTTTTATATTTACTTTCTACAACCTATAAAACATATTAATGTTTAACTAAATTTTATTTGATAGTATTTCGTGAGTTAAATTTAAAAATTTCATTATGTTGATTTGATTTCTAAAAAGTTTGGGGTCTTGAAAAATTTTTATCTTGTTTATCTAAATAATCTACAATCGATCTGACAGCTATTGTTAACTATTTAATAAAGTGTTATAGGTTTCAAGTAACTTACAACTTTTTTATTCATATAAACTAGGATGGAACTATTAGGATTATTATGCCTATTGATTTCAAGCAAGCGAATGTATAGTTTAAAGTAAATCTCTTCAAGAGTATAATGATTTCGTTAAAGCTATCTAATTTCTACTAAATAATAACTTTTAATTATTAACTAGATATTCATAATTTATGATCTAAATTTATTTAGAGAAAAAAAAACTCTTTTCATGCAATTTGAGTTTCACGTTTATTAAAATGTAAAATTATTATTCAAAGTGTGCAAATCCCATAGGTACATTGTTGAATTTGGTTTTTCTTAGCGATTTATATTGCTACTTTACCGCTAGAACTAATAATTTTGTAGTAAAAATGAAAATAATTACACTGCACATTCAGAACGATAACGAAGATTGGCCATAATAGCCTTAGTACCCTTTTTAATAGTACGCTGCTTAGGAAAGTCCAATGGGTTGCCAGTGATGTCCAGAGTCTTGATATTTGTAAAATATCCTAAATTGAATGGTAAGCTAGTCAAACGGTTATAACGCATTTTGATTGTTGTAAGGTGCTTAAGAGCTCCCAAAGCTTGGTCACCGGTATCAATCATCTTAATACGATTATCGTTAGCCAACAAAACCGTAAGATTCTTAAAACGGTAGACACAGTTTGGTATATATTGAAATTTGTTTTGTGATATATTCAATTCAGTCAGGTTCTTTAAGACAGCTAGTTCTTGTGGCAAATTTTCGAGATAATTGTTTGACAAATTGAGGATCATTAAGTTTGTGAAGCTAGTCAGAAATGGTGGAAGCGTTGCACGAGAACGGGTTTTGTCACCAATGAGATCAACTACACAAATGCACATAAACTGGAACTCACACGGTAAATTGGTAAGGCTTCCATTAGAAAAATTAACGACCTCTGAACGGTGCTCTCGAAAATTGGGCAAACATAAAGGTGAACGTTTAGTGGTACAGAATTGATTGCTATCATTCCAGTGATCTATTCTTGCATCGATTATGGAAGCTTTAAAAGCCGTTGATGTTACTTTGGCAGGCTCCAAGGCATTTATATTAGTATCGATTTGACGGATAGGATTGCCAGTAATGTATAACTTAATCAAATTCTGCAATAATGCCACAGATGTAGACAATTTGGTGATGGTGTTGAAAGAGAAATCGACTTCAGTTAAACTTTGCAAGACTATTAAATCTGAAGGAATCTCCATTAACCTGTTGAATGGTATATGCAGCACCTTGAGGTGAGTCCAGGTTGACACTAACTTATTTGGTAAACGCTTGATCTTATTACGATCCGCATGCAGCTCAAGTAAACTGTCACAACCAGCCAGTTCAGACAAGTCCATGATTTTATTATCTTGTAAACTGAGTACATGTAAGTTACGCAAATGGTTCATGTTTTTAGGAAGAGAAATCAATTCGTTGTGTTGCAAATCCAGTTTTTGTAAACTGACCATATTCACCAACGTCTTTGGTAGTTCACCTATATTATTGCTTGAGAGTACCAGTTTGGTCAAGCGATCCATGTATCCAATGCTATTGGGAAGTGAGCTTAAGCGATTATTGGCACAGTCGAAGAACTCTAAAGCGGTAAAATTTCCAATACCACGGTTTAACTCTTCTATTAAATTATACGAAATATTTAAATATCGCAAATTTATCAGACTATAAAAACCCAGTGGCAAAACCGCTATTTTATTCTGACTTAAATTAATTCGAGTTAGGTTCATCAACTGGCCAATTTCTTCCGGTAATTTGGTTAATGCATTGGACTGCATGGATAAGCTGGTTAGTGAGTCTAACTTTCCGATATCCGATGATAGTTCAATTACACAGTTACTACTTACATCGAGCTTCTGCAGCATCACTTCCGCGGGCACACCACGTTGTGAGTTCTTTTTCGCCTTCGTGCGTACAACCCCACTCCTAATGCGTAACTGGTTAATGCTGTAGACGTTTTCTGGCAAAGATTGCAGATAACAACCATTAAGATTAAGAACACCTGATTGGCGTGCCTGATGTATCAATGTTTGTACGCGATCAGTACGTGGTGACAACTTTAAAGGATTGAGTGACATCAATGTTGAACGTGAGTACTTGGGGGAGAACCCGATAGATCCAGAGGCCATCTTCTTCGTTTTAAACATGTTGAAGTGAAATGATTAAATGTTTTAATCTTAAGCGGTATATTAAATATAGATTTGAAACGCGTTTTGGAATTCGCAGAATAATACAATAGTAAAACCAAAATATATTGTCAAAGTTTTGGGAAGCAATGAAAAAATCTAACACATTTTACAATCCAAACTTTTTTCTGAATAATATATATTTCAGTTTTATATAAGGTAAGTTTAAATTTCAAAATTTTCAAAGATAACATGATTGAAAAGTTATTATTGGATTGTTCGATTGTTGCCACTGGAAACAAAAATTTGACAGCTTCTTTTTAAAATAAAATTTATACTCTTAAAAATTTTGCTATTCAAGCCCTAAAAGTCCATTGTTGTATAGATGCCATTCTGATATTTTACCAACACTGACTAACTGTGCAGAGGCGGAGCGCTTTTGATAGAGGTAATGAGTTGATATCTATATTAATATTTATGTATTATAAATTTATTAATTCTTCTGTAGATAACTAAACGGCTTACAAAAACTAGATATTGTCCAAACTAATTAACCATTATGAAATGGTTAATTAATTAACAAATTAACAGTAACCATTATAAAATTCGATAATGCGGTGTTGGTAAGCCTGTCAGTTTTCGTAAATAATTTCAGGGCTCAATACTTTATGTATTTTTTAATCGGATTAGTCTTCAGGTCCCTGAGGATGTCATTCGTCCTAATGTTAACTTTTTTACATTGAAATTTACAGTAAAAATAGAGAAATATGTAATATAAATAATTTTGATTATTATGTCTTTTGCATAATGTTTAATGAATTAACTCTACAATGTACAAATTTTAAGGTTTTATCATTAACAGACCCCACAATATAGCCATTTTAATATTGTTCTAGAATAAGAGTTCTCAAAACTCCACGGGTCCGTTTTTCCCAAGAAAAAATTCCAAAATTAGTACTATCAATATTTAAAAAAGGGAGCTCTTAAAAAATTTATTTTATCGTTAAGTCTATATGTTTTGTTAATAGGTTGTTAAGGACAACTGAGTATGGTCTTATAAAAAAAGAATATGAATATATTTAGTTTTTAATATTGTTTAACTCTTAGTGTTAGCACTTAAGAGCTTAACTCACGATAAATTACGAATATACGAATATACTAGTTTTTTTTAAAAAGTTTTAAAGTTTGTCTGAATTTTAAATATTTAGTTTTGGTCGTAACTTAAGTTTAATGTGTACATAAATTAAGTAAATATTAATAAAAATAATGTAAAAGTAGATTTTAAACTGAAGTCACAGACCACACCGGTACAAATTCTGATTCATCAAGTAAATTACAGGCGACATCTACCTCGCCTCTCTGAGTCATTAAAATTTTAGCCGATAAGATTATCTCATATTGTAACATAAAATGTTTTAAAATATTGTAAATAAAAAAATAAAAGAAAAATGCTGAAAACCTTAAAACAAGTTAATTAACAATTAACGAAAAAGAAAGATAATTCAGACCAGAAGTAAACGCATGAAATTAAAATTCTTAGTGTAACGTAATAAGTTCGTTAAAGTGACGGTTCGAGCGACTACACAGTGTACATTACAGTTCAATATTTTTCCTATACAAGATATTATTTCAGCCTGGCTCTTTAATATCTATACATTATAACATCATAACCTTTCTATTTTTAAAAGCGACTAACTTCTGTTGAGCTGTTATAGTGTTGTGTGGTCCCCTAACTTCCAGATAATCCAGCGTGCAGAGTATTCACTGGGGCTAGTTTACTGAGATTATGTTATTGGAAATGGTGGTGTGATTTAGGAGGTAAGAGGTATGAGAGATGTTGTGTTGAAAGGTTGGATGAATAGAATGACATGTATCGAGTTCAAGAAGAATATTGTCACCTTAGTATAATAGATTTCAAGACTAATTGGTTGCAGAATAGTTCGATTGTAGTTTGGACAGACATCAGGAAAAGATGATTCAAATGATTTTTTTGAAGTTTTTTTTTTATATGTTTAGTATACACTTATACTCTAATATAAATTTTACTAGAATCGTTCTCACTATTCTAGGCAGTCGTTTTATTTCTTAAGAGATTATAAGTGTTGTTTAATTAAAAACTGAATCATATTAAAAGTGATTGGTCAAAAAGTATATGCAATAACTTTACAATTATAAAGATGATATGGTACATAAAAAATCATGGTTATCAAAAATTTGCTTCGGTATGAAGGAAATTTTCTGCTACAAATATTGTTGATATGTTGTTAAATGAATGTAAGAATCCTTGTTTTGTTGAAATGTAAGAACTGGAAAGAGTTTTCTCCAGGTAAGGCGTATCTGTCGTAAAAGAGGTCTAAAATCCAACAGGCTTCAAATTTTCTAGCATAAAATTTTTTTTTTCAACCATTAACTTAACCGTGTTTTTTAATGTTAATTTTTTTTTTCGTAAGTAGTGCGTCTTATACTAAAAGAAACTATTAAAAAGTTAGAAGGGTTTGAATAGATATAAAAGATAACAACAAATATTATAACTAATTTATTAAAGTTTGGTTGACTATACAATGCCATTTCGAGTATTGCCAAGTACTCATTATCAGTGGTCTTAGAATATATTCGAATTTTTTAGTTAGTTTATAGTTCGTATATAATTTGTTTGGATTGCAAGTGTCAGTCTTAGAACTTGTGACTGTCAAATTAGAAGGCTGCACAAACCGTGTGTTGTTGGGTATTTTTTTTTGGACGAACAGAGGTTGCCTGATGATGAATCCTAAAAGAATTTTTATTATACTTTCGGATATGTAGTTTAAGTTTTTTTTTCTAATAGAATCGATAAGATTTCAACAAAATTAGTTACTCAGTTTTTGGTTAAAAACTACTTTGAAAATGTATCTAATGAACTGATATTACTGTCAATGAGTTTGCAGCGACACTATTATGATAAAAATGATAAATGTATGCAACAAGACAAAATATCACAACGTAAAAAAGCAAGAGCCGAGAATACGAATACGAGTTGTGACCACAAATGCACTATAAGTCAAGATGCATTTTATATGCAGGAATAATGACATGGGTGTACCTAAAAAGGATAATAAATGGTTAAAACGTGCTTTAACTAATCTACTGAATTAAATATAGATATCAATACGATTTGATGGTTTGATGGTTTGATGGTCCCTGAAAAAAAATTGAAAAACATGCCGCTGCGAGCATATCACCAACGCACCTATACAAACATCAGTACTTGTATAAACACCATAAACTATATACACCACACATTATATATTTATGTATGGTATATATGTTAGCATATGGATGGATATGTGCATTTTATACGTGTTATCAGTAAAATGCAATGGACACAGACGATAAAGTGATGCATGCAGCTCATGACAGCATTAAGCCAAAGTAAACTGAACTGCATGCATGCCATTTAAAAACGTTGTAGTTGCTACAAATTAAGGCACTTATCACTGATAAGAGACTAACGACAAATGCCCAAAATGAATCCAGTTCGTGTTGTCAATGGGAAGGTCGGAGACCGCAATATTGAAAGCATACAGAGATGCATGTCGGTATGTATCGATATATCACTGTGTCGACAGTCCAGTCGACAGTCGACAGTGGACAGTGGACAGTGTGTTTACTGGTGTGACTGTCACTGTGATATGTGCGATGTGCGGTGTGCGATGTGCGATGTGTATGTGGTGCAGGAAGCAATTAGCTATAAATAAATTTTAAATATTTTATTTTCATTTTTATTTTTATTTTAATTTTAATATTTGTTTTTGTTAAAACTCTGAGTTTTATTTTGCTTTCATCTTATCACTTAATTACAATTTGTAATGGAATAAAATTCCAATTAGAAGTGTAAGAAAAACTTTAACGGGCGACTTGCTAATCGGGTTCAATTTGGGTTATGTGTCCCAGAACTCGGCTTTGTTGCTTTCTGTGGTGAACCAAACGAGAGCTTTGCTCTGCTCTGTCTTGCTCTGTCTTGTTTTGGTTTACTTTGCTTTGCGTACAGAAAATGCATTAAGGAACGATAAACTTAATGGTGCGTTAAGCAAACTTTAAGCAAAGGGACGTCGTCTTCCCAGTAAGAAAATGACTAAAAATACCTAAAAATAACTGGAAATCAACAGATATTTAGATACTCACAAGTAAGAGTGGTGCGAAATACAAGAATGCCTTAAATAATAGTTACACAAATTTCAAATTAAACTTCAACTGGATGAAGTGTTCTCATTAGGACAAAAAATAACTGTCACAAATAATGTTTTATGTCATTTAAAAAATCATTTGTGCCATTAACATAATTCTTAAAAATTTCTGCACTATTCATCAAATACGGAATTTTTACGACTTGAAAAGATTTACGATCAACAGAAAATATAAGACCTTTGTATCAAAGATGGTGAATTAATGTATTTAGCATTAAGTCCTTTAAATCTTATAAAAATAACTAACTAATTTTCAGGATTTGCTTTACATACAAGGTCAGGTATATAACAGATACATAAACGCCTTATGCGAGTTAAAAGATGTTTTTTGGGGGTGTGTGAAATTTAAAATATAAATAAAATAAAGATGAATAAAATCAGACAGATCATTTCGACGAGATTTAGATTTCCTAGGTAAGCCCAATTGACAACGGATTATAGTAGAGAGTACCTATGCTCCAGCGATATGTGAGAACATAACTCATTTTCCGAGTTATCACGGGTTCAAAGTCAACTTAAATAAAACATAAATATATATAAGAGTTTATGGAGTATATATATATAGAGTTAGTGTTTTGCTTTTATTCATATATATAAAGTTAGCGTTTTGATTTTATTCAATAGACAATTCCAACGCTATTCAGATTTCCTGAGAACGCCCAATTGACAACGGATTATAGTAGAGAGTAACTATTCTCTAGCGATATGTGACAACATAACTAATTTTCCGAGTTATCAGGGGTTCAAATAACTTAAATAAAACATTAATATATATAAGAGTTTATGGAGTATATATATATAAAGTTAGCGTTTTGATTTTATTCAATAGACAATTTCAACGCTATTCAGATTTCCAGAGAACGCCCAATTGACAACGGATTAGAGTAGAGTTAGTGACTTTTCAGTCGCGGTATACGCTAACATAGCATACTTTAAAGTAAATTTCAATAAAATACAAATAAATAAAATTAGTTTTTAGTTTTTGTTATTCTATAGATGATTTCAAATCCATTCAGATTTCCCAGATACGATAACGGATTATAGTAGAGTCAGTTACTATACAATGCTATATGACAATATAACTTATTTTATAGAGGTTCAAAAGCAATTTAAGCACAACATAAATAAATGGAATTGTTTTTGTTTTTTATTTATCAGACAATTTTGACATGCTATGTAAAATGACGTTCAGCAACACCACCAGTTCCGTTAAAAACGGGAAAAACCTTGACTACTTTAGCGTAATGTTAGAAACGATAATCCGAGCAGCACAATGGCTCAATTTTCTACAAAAGTGTAATGCTACTTGCGTATGCCGATCAAGCTGTCAGTGTAGCATTTTCCAACTTAGAAAAACAAGCGAAGCAAATGGACCTTCTGACAAACGAGGACAAAAAATAAAGTACTTTCCGTCCACAAACAAATTTCCTGAGCGTCTTATGACCCACGTCGCTATTGACGACTATAAGTTCAGTGTAAACACCAAAAATGATGTGAGCCTAGAGGTTTAACGAAGAATCATTCTTGATAACAGATGCTACTTCGGTTTAAGTAGGTAATTGAGAAATGAAGCCCTCTCTCGACAAACAAAATTCACGCTCTACAAGTCTTTTATCATGCCTGACCTACTGTATGGTGCAAAAGTTTGGGACGATGATGAGCTATACCACGACATTGACATAGTTAAGCGCATAGAAATACAGCAGCTTCGCTAACTCGGTCATGTCGAGCGAATAGAAGAATATGCTTTGGCTAGAAAGGTGTTTGATTTGGTACCCGCAGGTGGAAAACGCAGTTTGGGGTATTCAGTACTACCAAATGGCAATAGCAAATCACTAATAGGGCTGGCTGGCTGAGGCTACTCGACACAGTCAAGGACGACTCACGTCTGTAATGGCCAACTAAGTACGTAAGTAAGTTAATTTCGACGGAATTCAAATTTTGTGGGCATCTCTATTTGACAAGGAATTATATTAAAGTCAACTTTTTTTCAAAAATACTATATATACTTATAGAGGTTTAAATTTAATTTTACATTGATTATACTAACAAACTCTAAACACATTATCTTACTCAATTTTTACATTGATTTCAAAAATAAATGGCATCTTCTGACGATAATTTTCATGTAAAAATTTCGAACTAATAAGTCTGATATCCCAAAAACTAAGCTATGTTGACATATAGCTTAGTGGAAAAAACTATCAGAAGTACAGACATTACTTTATTCCGTTGTCAAATAGGCGTACCTAGAGTATCGGAATCGTGATATAATTTCCTGACAATACTGACCAAAAATAGATATGGCCAACAAAGAAGTGTTTATTATTATATTTACGCTTAGACTTATCAAAATCTTATCAGCTCTCTTTTTTTATATGGATTTTGCATGCATTTGTATAAATTTTGTATGTATTTTGTATGGATTTTGTATAGAAAACTGGCACATGTATGACGAGTTAAGTACAATATTCTAAGCATAGTATAAGAAACAGTTTTTTTCACCAGCTTTATATGACGCCCCCTCTACATTCTTAAGCTTAAATAGTTTATTCACATTATCAATTTCTTTAAGAAACATCAAAATTATAAAGTGTTTCATAACATTTGTCTGTCCGTCCTTAATATCCTTAGCATAAAAATATAAACAAATATATGTGATAAACATTGTTTTAGACTTATTCCATAGATGAGTAAAAAAGATTATACTAATTCACTTTTAAATCTTCTTTATTCGCGAAAACCTTTCAACTGAAATTTTGTTGCTGGTTTTGATGAAGCAATATATGCTTTAGAAGATTTTCGGATTCGGATAAATCGTCTATCCAGTAATTAGCAAAAACCAAATGCGTAATGTCTTCAAAAAATATATATACAAAACATTCTCACTTAAAAGTTTTAGAGAAAACAAGCTCATCAATCGTTATTGATAACAGAATAGCAACTAATCCGTTCTCTGTTAGTGAGTCACTCAAAAATATTATGCACGATCATACATTCAGGACTGGATCTGCTGCCGGAACTCCATAAACTCGCGTAACCAAACATCACTGATCCATGAAGGAATGATGATAAGTTATGTAAATTCAACCACTCTATTTTTTCACATAACATAGTTCATGGGTCATCTTATGATTTTTATTAATAATTTTAAACCTTTATATGGTTCTTCATTAGTTTTTACAATAATATTTTCTGCTAATGGGTCGGTATTCTTGGCCGTTATTAATATTTCTGGTGATAGTTCAGACAGAGCCAATGACAGTATCGTATTCATTTCTGTATAATTCATTTCTGAAATTCATTATGGACACTGACATATGATCTGGAATACAATTTCTCCCTCATCTGCAGAACCACAGCTCTGACAAAAGTCATTACACCACGTTTTATTGCATGACTTTCTTACATGTAGTAACCTGTCAGTATCGATACAGTTGTAGTGAGCTGGTTCCATTTTAGTTAAAGCAGCTGACTTATGGTATATGAATTTTGTCCAATTTTAACCAGGTGAGTATTGTGATCTGATAAAACTCTTTATTTATCCAGTTTACTAATTTAGCCACCTATATAAAGGAAATAGATATTGAAGTGTAGCATACTTGCTTTAGCAAGTTTATACTTTACAGTTATACGAGTGATCTCTGTATCTAGGTATCCATATGATTTGAGTACCGACAGGATTTGCCAATTCATTGAGAGAGGCGTGATATTTTGTTAGCTATTAAGGCTATCAGAGATTAAACTGTAGCTTGGCCATCAGAGAAAACTGCGACAACAAATATTATAAATTGTTTGGCATAAAGCTCACTTTGCTGCATACTTACCTCTATATTTGCCTAAAACTCAATGAAATAGTAGGGCAATCGAGATGATAAAATTTAATTTGTTAAATAAGATTTCACTGCCTACTCTGTCGCTTAGTTCAGAGCCGTCAGAGTAAATAGTAACTTATATTCAAGGAACTACTTTGTCAAGACTCTCTAGTCTCCTAGACTCTCATCTTCTATATCCTTGTCAATCCTATTTGTCCGTTGAGGGCAGTCACTGCTATTGCTTTCTATGTGTTGATAGTGGCTATATATATGAGGTTATCGAAATTTTTGTCGTGGATGAACTATATTTACATGATATATTTAAAACTGAAACGTGTGTATATATCAAATTCTTGAAAATGGAATTTTTGTACAATGAACTTAATAAACTCGAAAGACAATATAATTAATAAAAATAATATGTATCGAACTGAGTTTGAAATATATAAAAATAATATATGAAAAATTCATACAATTCTATCGGTATACTATATATGTATCTGGTATTCAAATTTGTCTTCATTATACAAAAAAGTGAACTTAAATTATAAATATACAAGCAATTATTTGTGGATTGAGCTGTTCAACTCAACGTTCAATCACAGTGTCATCAAAAAGTGAGGTTATGGAGTAGTAGTTAATTTATTTATTTATTGAAACTAAGTAAATGTTTTTGGAAAGAAGGGGAGGTAATAAATTACATACCATATACGTAACTATGTTTTGCCTAAAAGCTATCCAATGCAAATGAGTGTGTACACACATTCATAAGCCTAGAAGCTTGCTACCGGAAAACCCATAAGTGCATAAAATTTTCAAAATAGGTAAATAGTATTTATTAGCTATTCCAACTCAAAATAAATATTTGAAGTCATTAAAAGCATACAAAATTGTTCATTTAACAAAATTCTACAAATTTTCTAAAATCCTTATGTTTAACTAAACAAATTTATAATTTAATGACTGCCACATCTCGAATGGAATGCATGCTGGCCTTATAACTGTGAGTGTGCAGCGTCGGCACGGTGTGTTAAGGACTGGGATATGCGCGCGAAAACGTATTCGCATCAAAAATCATTTCCGTCATGAAAATTGAAAATTGTGACTAAGATGGATTTCACATCAACCAATATAAATTGTCGCTTTTCGCAATTCACTTTTATTTTGTGTGAATTCCAAAATTCTTCTCTTTCGTTGGTGAGGTTTGAATTTTTATTCTATATTATTTTATTTTTTTTTTTTTTTTTTTGCTGGAAATGGATTTTTGCGCTTATGTGGTCTCAATTGTTCCTGCCATTGCTGCTTCATTGCATCCTCACTTAAAGTGTGTGAAAGCTAAAATATTTTTTTTTTTCTAGAAAAATTTCACTACTTTTTTATTTAATGAAATGGAACTGTCAATACTACATGTTGAATTAGGTAGATTGATTTAAGAGATCTAATTACAAAAGTTTGCTCTATAGTATAATCCCACTATCTTCGTTAAAACAGTTTATTTGATTAAGGTCTCTAATGAAATTTGATCAGCCTTACAAACAATTTTGGTACTTTATAATTTAATTAAGAAGAAATCAAAGGAAATAACACCAAAAATGTCGAATGCAACATTGCAAAATATATTTCCCAAAAGGAAAATGATTGAAATTTGACATGAAATTAAATGAAAATAAACAAAAAAATAAGAATTCTTTAAAATGTTTAATTTTTATAAATAAAATATATAATTAATAAATAAAAATATTTAAATCAGCTTATATATTAAATATATTTTTAATATCATTGTACACTATCATATATTATTTAACAAAAAATATAAAAACAAACAAAAGCACTCCTAGAACTTTCACAGAACTTTCTGACACATAAAAAAAAGCTCTTTCGCATACATAAATGAACTTATGCCAACGAAAACGACCAAATATTAATTAGATTAACATAAACTGATTTAGCTGCAGTGGAAACATGGTATTACAGATAAAGAATAAATATTCGCTTTAATTTTGAAGGTGTAACTGGCTTAAATATCAGCTACATACATATTTCAAAAATTCACTTTCTTATAAGGATATCTATGCTGTGTGGTCTATTTTAGAAAGGCAGCTTTTATGAAAGGTATTCAAAATTTCCTGGTATTTTATTTAATAATTATTCTGTACATTTTGTGGGTCGGAACAATTAGTAACTCTCAACGTTGATATATCTGTGTGCAAGAAGTAATTAAAAAAAGACTTATAGAGAAATATACTGGTAACTTGATGGCGCTCTGCAGAGAACCATTCATGATATACTGGTACCTTAATCAGCAGTAGTGTCAAATCCAATGAGGGTAGGAGATAGATTCCCATGACAATATAATACACAACACAAACATTAAGTGAACTAGGAAAACATAGATACAAAAAGTACTTTCTAGTATATTCCCTTTTGACACAATCCTGGCTAAACACCTGATAAGAGAAAATACGCTATAATATAAATAATAAATAAGAAAGAGATATGGAACAAATTGAGATATACACTTAGAAAAATAATTTATTTGATTCGAACAGATTTTAACTAAATCTTCGATTCAAATATTCTTACTCGTCACATCATGCAGTTAGTGCATATTTTTCTAAGTGGAGATATCAGACAGCGCTTCAGTATTGGATACGCTTTGAATAAAGCTCTTTTGGAATCAAGAGATCTATGGTCTTTTAACTTATTTATAACAATACTTGGGGTATGTTTTACGAAAATTGTTTCATTATTTTTACATATATTTCAAATATATTCCAAAATATATTTCAAATATGAATATGAAATATATTTCAAATTTATTAAATTTATTTAGAATAGTATATGTGAATTAGGTTATGGGATGCCAATATCTAGAAGTGACTGTCAGGAACTAGCGTGCCTGCCTAGGCAAGCTCATCCGCCTTACAGTCATGCAAGATAGCTGTGTATTAAGGAACCCATGTGAGATTGATACACATACGTCAAGAGAAGCCCGGCATTCTCGAATTGTTAGAGATGTGGCTGTAGTGCCTACTAGGGATTTAATGGCATTATAGCCATGTATGTATGAATTTTTTGGTTCAATTAAATTTATTTACCAACGGTATTACTAAAATTTGCCTGATTTAGAATTTCATTTAATGCTGAACTCTATTAGATTTTAAAGTTTCTAGATAAAGTCTAGATACACATAGGTAACAATTTTAGTTGTACGGCCTTTTATACGGTCTTTATGCGCTGCATGTAGTCTCATTAGAAGAGTCGAATCAACTCAATGTATAGTGCAATTATAGTTCATTTTGTGGTAGTAAGTATATATATATACAATCGTATATATATTTGTGACTAACTTATTCGAGATATTCTATCGTTTAATTTTCACGGCAATCACTGTCGTACGTCGGCTTAGTTGTGCAGTCCTATCAAGAAATCCATACCACATATCCGCATCCACAATCACAATGCAATCTATACAATGCTTTCTTTACAGCAGCTGATGTTGCTGCTACTTGCTGTTGCTGGTTGCTGGTTACTGGTTGCTGCTGTTAATGTTGTTGCTGGATAGTTGTTGCTGGATAGTTGTTGTTGGTATTGTTGTCGTGGTTGTTAATACTATTGAAGCTGTTGTTGGTGGTGCACATCCATGCTGCCATGCTGCCATGCTGCCATGGAACACATCGACATGCACAGATTTGCGCCAACCACATTTATGTGCATTTAAATTGTGGCGCGTACCACTCCAGATACTCTCGTGATCTTTGACCCAATTTCTTAAATGCATTGTTTGAGCAAGAAAATCTCTTAGCTAAGCTTTTGCAACTTAATTTTCCACTCGACTTAATCTGCTTCAATTTTTATTTATTTTATTTGTTTTTCAGTTTCAGTTTTATTTTTTGGCTTTACAAATTTTTTTTTTGTTTTTAATTTTTATTATTTTTTTTTCTTTTTAGGAATAAAAATTCCATTTTCTGCCTTCAGAAAAGTACTTTACTTTTTAGCATTTGGTCTGGTCTGTTTACTTTAAAACCCGAAAATCGCAGCTCAGTTCTGATTTCTGATTTGTAGAGGAAAAAATGATTTTAAATACTTGAAAATTGCTGTAAAATTTATTTGATGCTCTCAAAATTGTTATTGGCAATTTTGCATTTGCCATTTGGCGTGAGTGTTGAAGCAAAAATCTATGATAAAAACGTATGATTTATTTACTTTTCCTACAAAATACTCCTTTTTTTCAAAAGCTTCGTTGCTTAATACTTGCCATTTTTTGCTACCTGAAGTTGGACACATATGATTGCACTAGGAAAGGATAAAAGGCAGCAATTATTAAATCATTTTATTGGAATTTAACTTTATTTGATTTTTTTTTTTTTTTTTTTTTTTCACCGGGTTTGTACGTAACGTACGTAGTTCCCACCTTGCCCGGTATGTATGAGTACCGTGCCCGTGTGTGCAGTGGAGTACCGTGCCGTGCCGTGCCGTGTCGTGTCACATACTATACATTACGGACAGTTGACATGTGTGCACACTGATATTCCAGCACGAGTTTGTTTATCTGATATTATCCCAGCTGATGCGCCAAATCCGTACATCCGAAGAGTTGTGCAACCAAATGAGCTGTCAATAGGAATTAGCATGAAAAAGCGAAACAATGAAACAAATCTCAGATGATAAAAAATAGAATTTAAAAAAAATTCCCTGAATTTGTACAAATATTACACAAATATAATACAATTTATTATATAATATATATATATATATATATATACATGTAGATGTATATTGAGATCAACATGCATATTACATGATTTTTTATCTGCTGTGTGTAAAATGGCTTACAGGATATGCACCCGAATTACACGCACAAGCACTCTCCAACAAAATATTTGTGTAAATAGAATTTATTAATAAAAATATCAATGTGTCAATATGTCACAAACGATAGCAATAATAACAAATAAAAATTTTGTTATATATATGAAAAACACTCATAATAGCATGAATGGATAGCAGGAATAGCAGCAATAGCAGCAATAGCAACAAGAGTAACATCAGTTACAACAGTTACAACATTTACAACAGCAACATCTACAACAAAGGAGTATGGTGATTATTTAATATAATTTTGTCGTGCAGAGCAACAGCACTCCAGGATTCCTGCAGTGGACAGTTATGAAGACAGACACACACACATACATACAATAGTAAAAAATATACTATAATAATACAGAAAGAAAAAGTTGATGTACAACTAGGTATACTTGTCCAGGTTAAGCCAATAGAAAGCTAATATTAAATATAACAAAATAATATTCCAAAGAAAATATTAAAATTTGTAACAATAATTCTTCAGAATTACTGAATAGCTTACATTTAGTTAAGACAGCTATTTAGAGCAACTTTTACCACTACGCTATATGTCAATAAAGCCTATTTCAAATTTAGAATTTTTCTATGAAAAGGCTTTATCTCAATATAGACCTACATATTGTTTTCGAGGTAATGCGTTTTAAAGTATATAAATATAAAATGTGATATACGTATATATATGTATGTCCATAAAGCCTACTTTTAGCACAGTCTTTAAAATTAGAATTTTAATCCTTCTTGCTTCTCTTCTTCTTTGCTCTTGACGAAGCATGGTGGCATATTATAAATGCACTCATCACTCGTCATTTTTCCAGGTTGTAATTGATTCTTCCGAGGTATATATATATATATATTTATATATTTATTACATTATATATTATTATAATGTTTTTATATTTATATATATTTTTATTTATAGGTCTACAGATATATGTAGCGGTGTGATCTCAGAGATTTTATTATTTGATTGTTTGTATAAATATCGTATAAAATTAATATTTTTTTAATAGACAGGTTTCGAAAAGTAGTGAACTACAATAACAAAAAATGTTTTTTTTTATTATTTTTATTAATTATATTTTTGAGTGACCATACAGCCGTCTCGAATGGTGTGGGAATTATTACTTGTATTTATATTGAATCCTTTAACTCCTAGAAGGAGCATAGGGCCGCAACAAATAACTTTCACTCGGTACGATTCTTGGCTTGTAGCTTTAACTTTCCTCAGCTTTTCTGCATGTGTGACATTTCCAAGTCACAAGTGTGTGCAGGTCTGCCTCTTTTTCTGCTACACATCGGATTTCACTCAATCGCCTTACTTGCTGTTTCACCAGTCGGTCTACGCAAAGTGTAAATTTGTAAATAATTTTTTTGAGACTGCAAGCAGTAAGGGTTGAACTCGTTCCCTGCTAAATTTAATACTCAGAGTCAGTGTTCATTAGCCTGAGTTAAATTGGTACTTGACTTGTATGTTCGCACCTTGGAGTTTTGTTAATTAGCTGTGAGACTTCATTGACAAATTCACTTGATGTGTTATATTTGAATAAAATCGTAAACCAACTGTAGAATAATTGAATTAATTATTTATATTTATTTTTTTAATTGTTAAATTTTAATACTATTCTTTTGTAGAGGCATTATTTGTTGCATATTTTTATATTATACTTTCTTATGTAGAGAATCTAATTTAGGAAAGTAATATGGAGAAAGTCATGCTAATGTCATTCCATGATTTACACGGGCGAGACTAATTATATATATATTAAGTGTAATATATATTATTATAAAATTTACATGTTTATATATAATATTTTTATTTATATATCTGCATATTTCTGAAGCGGTGTGATTTGGTTGGTTAGTTGCAGTGGCATGCCATTAGATAACTTCCATGTATCTCAATTAGCGATTTTCCACCGTTTTGCTGCCACATTCTTCGCAAGAATCCTAGTATAGACGAGTAGCGACTAAAACCATTCCGTCGAATTGAACAGCCTGATAAAGTGTAAAATAAGTAAGTTTCTAAAAACCTTTTTCTTCTGGACACCAAAGCCGGGCAATTATAGAGTAAATGTATTATGGTATGTTTTTGCTGTGAGTTTCTAAAACTACTGCAGTGCGAATTATGCAGTTTCTCTGCGTGGGTTCCTATACACCAATGACCACAAAGAACTGCAGTAAACCTTGCAGTGTTTACGCGGTCTTTTTTGATGAGTTCCGAGAAGGGATTTAATATTTAAATCAGATTTGTTATTTGATTGTATAAATAAATATAGTATAAAGTTAATATTTTTTTATGCATTAATATTCTCCCACTTTTTGAGCACCCCTCGTATAATAAATTTAATATTTTTCAAATCAATAAACTTTTCCAAAATTTATTATAAATCGAAATCGCACTCACACAGAAGTGTGTCTAATGACCAGGCACTTGGCTTTTTTAAAATAAATATTTTTCATGGAACAATCCGGTATACAAATAGCGAGACTAAAGGGTTATTTTGAGTGACTTCCGAGTGGTTGGCTTGGAAGTTTATTATGTTAGAAGTATAAATAAGGAAGCAATTTTAAAGAAATTTATAAGCTGCACTTCGATTATTACTTAAGATCTCTCAAGTACGTAAATTGGCACTACAAACTAAGTTCCATTAGATGTAAGTGCCTCTTCAATTCTATTTATAACTACAAATTTCATATTGAGATTCCTGATGCTCTGCCAATTGTATTTAACTTTCAAAACAAAGAAATTAAATTAAATTAAATTAAATTTTATATTTCATATTTTTGTTAGCAAGGATCCTTGGCGCTCAAGGATTATACGCAATAAAATAACCACAAAATCAAAATACACTGCAAAATTATTGAAAAGGAGAAGTGAATGAATAAATGAAACAATAAATAAATGAATTCAGTTGCGGTTTCCATAAAATATTCCAATTTTTTGCTGTTAAAGAGATTTTTGAAGCGTTTTTGATTTTTCTAATTTCGTGTCAATCAACAAATTTCACATAAATAAATCATAAGTTACAGAGGAAAATAAACAAAACAACAATAATAAATCAAATAAAAAAAAATATTGGAGAAAACGAATACTAATGCCAAAAACAAAAATACCTAGCAATTCACAATCCTTTTTGAATTTTAAATGAAAGGATTGCAAACAAAAGGAAGACATTGTGAAGTTGAAATCAAATAGTTGAAGGAGCCGCAAAGATGCTGCAAATTTGAAAATGAAGCTACAGAATTCTGTGCTACTTTATATTGTTCCCATTCCCGAAATACATACATACTACTTTACAAATTCACAACATTCAATACAAGACGAATACTCATACCAGTTCCAAGATAATTTCAAACATTTATTTCACGTATAAAAACACAGACACTAATTAGGATGATTCGGATTAAGCAAATTTAAATTAAATATTTAAATAAACTATTAATACTGTTAGAGCGGTTAAAGTCAAATTGTTAATATTGTAGGATTCTGTAGAATTATTATAATTGATGTGTTATATGATTTATATATTATATTTTATTATATTTTAATCTATTTTAAATCATATATTGTATAATTAAATTATTATAATTAATATATTATATAATTCATATATAATATTTTATATGGTTAATATATATGGTTAATTAATTTATCTAACTAACCCTGTATAAGATGTAATCAAACCAACGGTTCTAAGTCTTGTTTTTATTGCCTTTTGTTTTTGCGCTCGAGATGAGCAATTTTTTTGTTATATTTTTTGGGCTGCAAGTAAACTCCGTTGGTTTGATTCTGTCTCTTGTTTTTCGATCGCGAACGTGTCAACACACGGGTACACATAAAAAAGTGATTAAACAATCAATAACCGAAATTGTATAAATTCAATTGTATAAATTAAATGAAATCAAAACCCAATTATAAAAACGTTTATAATTTACATTGTGTTAAAGAAATTGAAATAAAGATCATAAAACCCAATTATAAAAACGCTTATAATTTACATTGGCGACCGTGACAGGACTTTTTGCAATTTTAATAGTGGTTATTAATCTCCAATTTGTTAAAAAATCTAAATATTACCCACGTGTGGTAATCATTTTTTCTTATTAAGTTTGTAATCATTAGTGTACGCGTGTGTGCATTTCTTCCACACGGCTATTCTGTGGACTGTCGAACGTATATACTATTGTGCAATTGGTGGTTCTCGGTTTAGGTCCGCTAACCTCAAATCAGAACCTCGTGTCCGCATCAAGGTCGTGCTCGACATTTAAAATAACAACAACAAGCTATCTTTACTTGTTGATTGTACATACTTTCGCTTTTATTGTTTTTGGATAATTGTAACCATTAATGTGCGCGTGTGAATACTTTTTCTAACCAGCTATATAGCTAACGTGTACTAACCATTATAATATATCGTACATCTATATATATATTACATATGTACTATCGTACGTATATACTCTTGTGCAATTGGTGGTTCTCGGTTTAGGTCCGCTAACCTCAAAATAGAATCTCGTGTCCGCATCAAGGTCGTGCTCGACAGTTAAAATAACAACAACAAGCTATCTTTACTTGTTGATTGTACATACTTTCGCTTTTATTGTTTGTGGTTAATTTGTAACCATAATGTGCTCGTGTGAGTATTGCTCCTAAACGGTTATATATCTAAAGTGTGCTAACTTTAATAATATCGTACATCTGTACATATATACTATATACTATCGTACGTGTGTACTATTGTGCATTCTATGGTTTTCGGCTTAGGTTCTGCTAAGCGCCAAATAGAACCTCGTGTCCGCATCAAGGTCACGCTGAACAATTACAACAACAACAACAAGTTAACTTGTTGATTACTGGTTAATATTTGCTTCCAATCAGTAAGTGGGCGGATTCGTCAACGTCGCGTCTGACAACAACCACCGTAAGAGCAGTTCAATTTCGGAAAGTTCGCTGCTGCTATTGTGACTTTTCGACTTCGTCAAATCCCTTGTTGTTCTCAAGTATCTACAACTGTTTCAATGGCAACGGCAGAGCCAACCACTACGGCAGAACTGTCAGAACTAAAACAACAGCGAGCCTCGACGAAAGCGAGTATTTCAAGAATCAAGGCGTTCGTCAAAGGAAAGAGTAATTCGCTCTCACAACCAGAACTGAAATGTCGACTAGGTATTTTAGAATCATATTTTAAACAAATCTTAGCTTTTCAGACGTTGATCGAGAAATTAGATGCAACTGACTCAGCTAGAGATGAATTAGAAGACCTATACGTTTCCACCAAAATATTAATCATGTCTCAACTGCAGGAAGAGGCCCACAATGCATCAGTGCTAGACGTAACAGCAATGATGCCCACCTCAAGTAAAAAATTACCACTGTTAAAATTACCTACATTCAGTGGTAAGTACTCGGATTATAACAATTTTATTAATTCGTTTCTCCAAATCATAGATCGCGAAATATACCTCACAAATATTGAAAAATTTAATCACTTACTGAATTGCCTTACTGGTCAAGCTCTAGAGACAGTACAGGCATTTCCTATTTCGAATGAAAACTATCCAAAGGCTCTGGAGAGGCTTAAATCGCGCTATGACAATAATAGCCTAATCTTCGCCGAAAATATCGCGACACTATTTGATCTACCAGCAGTATCGGGTCAGTCAAGCCAACAACTTCGTAGTCTGGTAAACAATGCATCCGCTTTGTATGGTTCACTCTGTTCGCTAGGTACAGAGAAACAAATATGTGAGGCTCTACTTATCTCGCTAATCATGCAAAAAACGGACGCAATTACACGTAGGAAATGGAATGAATCGCGTAACTTTGACACATTACCCAGTTGGGAAGATTGCTCAAAATTGTTGGATAGACATTGCCAGTTTCTCGAATCACTTGACAGTGGAAACGGCAATCAGTCATCATCACAACGTAAACCTAATAGTCTTAACTCCAAGACTAACAGACGCTCAAAACAATACGCATTTGTTGCATCTACATCTAGCAATTCTTGCTCATTTTGTTCTAGCAATGAACACCTAATACAGAATTGTCATCGTTTTAAGGCACTGGAGGTGGTTCAAAGGTTTGAAAAGGTGAAGAGCCTAAAACTCTGCATAAACTGCTTATCGCCACGCCATCATGTGGTTAATTGTACATCAACGTTTAAATGTAAGGTTTGCGCAAAGCCACATCACACTCTCTTGCATCATTCGCAATTGCCAACGAATATTAAGAGCGCGGGATCATCACGACGCACAGAACACGCTGCTATGCCCAACGACAACGTTGCCAGCCATTCCCATCTTAATATGTCATCGGCCGAGCAAATAATTCTTGCCACTGCATTGGTTTTAGTGAAGGATTCATCGGGAAGTTATCAAGTGGGTAGAGCCTTACTTGATTCATGCTCTCAGGTCAACTTCATAACGGAGGAGTTTTCAAAGAAGCTTAGTTTAGCAAAACATAAACATCGGTTGCATGTTTCCAGTATTGGTAGTTCGTTGACCAACATTAAGTATCAGACGTTCACATCAATCAAATCTCGTCATTCAAATTTTGAACTTGCTTTAAACTTTGGTATTACGAATCACATCGCATATCAACCAAGTTCTGAAATCGATATATCGTCGTGGAAGGTTCCACCAAATACACCTCTCGCCGATGAGCAATTCTTTAAATCCAAGCGCGTTGATCTTTTGCTTGGAGCTGAAAGTTTCTTTGATATTTTGTCTGTCGGTCAAATCAAACTAGGTGAAAATCTTCCAGTACTTCAAAAAACACTATTAGGATGGATTGTATCTGGCAAGTACAAGGGTCAGCCATTTGCATCACCAGCAGCAAAATGCCTATTATCAGTTGAAGATACAGTCTCCGATCAATTAGAAATGATGTGGAAGATAGAGGAAGTGCAATCGGCTTCAAAGTCATGGTCACCAGCACATGTTGCGTGTGAGTCATTATATCGTGAAACGGTTCACCAAAATGCGATGGGAAGAATTGTCGTTCGGTTACCATTCAAAGATTCACCAGATTGTCTTGGTTTGACACACAATATCGCCCTGCGCCGTTTTTATTCTGTAGAACGGCGATTGTCATCTAATCGTGCACTGAAGCAAGACTATCAAGAATTCATGAAACAATATCGAGAGCTCGGACACATGACGCGTGTTGAGACTCCGAAAACCAACGAACCTCATTATTATATCCCTCATCATTGTGTTTTAAAACCGTCGAGCACTTCGACCAAGCTGAGGGTGGTTTTTGATGCGTCATGTCCAACAACTTCGCAACGTTCATTAAATGATATTCTACTGGTCGGCCCGACAATTCAGTCGGAGTTATATTTGTTGCTACTTCAATTTCGTTTGCACCGATATGCCTTGACGGCTGACATTGTTAAGATGTACCGACAGATACTGATAGATGAACCAGATCGAAAATTCCAATATATTTTTTGGCGAGATACGGAGTCCGATCCTGTTAGTACTTACGAGTTGAATACAGTCACTTATGGTACTGCATCAGCACCTTTCCTAGCAACCAGGAGTTTGCAGTATTTGGCGGACAAATTTGAAACACAATACCCAATAGGCGCTGCACTCATTAAATCAGCGTTCTTTGTCGACGACTTCTTAGGTGGAGCAGATTCCATTGATCAACTCACCAATATCAGACATCAGTTAACGGCCATTCTACAGAAGGGTTGCTTCGATCTTGACAAATGGCATTCAAACCATCATGACTTCATCAGCGATACTACAACAAAGAGTTTGAATCTTGATACAGATACAGTCACCAGCGCTCTAGGCATCAAGTGGCACCAAATGCAAGATGTTTTCCTATTTTCGTTTAATGCACAACCAGGTCATATTGTAACAAAACGCACCATCTTATCCCTTGCGTCTTCATTATTCGACCCGCTTGGATTACTAGCACCGATCATACTCGTAGCCAAAATTATGATGCAAGAATTGTGGCTTTTGCGTGTGGACTGGGACGAGTCAGTCCCTCAAAATCTTCACTCAGCTTGGAAAACATTTATTCAAGATCTTACAACGCTTTCATCGGTTAAGGTGCCGAGGTACTGCCTATCCATAAACTATCAACAGGTTGATGTACACGGTTTCTGTGACGCTTCAATACGCGCATATGGTTGCTGTATATTTCTCCGATCACAAAACACATCAGGTAAGGTGACGGTCAGGCTATTCACTGCAAAATCCCGTGTGGCACCTATAAAGCGGAAGTCGCTACCTAAACTAGAACTCTGTGGTGCCTTACTTCTTGCCAAACTGTATCAGAAGGTCCAACCAATATTTGCGCAATTTAAGGGTGAAACGTTTTTTTGGACTGATTCACAGATTGTATTACATTGGTTGAAGCAGCACTCATCAACCCTGTCTGCATTCGTTGGCAATCGAGTAGCGGAAATTCAAGATATTACCGCAAATGGGCAATGGAGACACGTTCCTACCCAATCCAACCCGGCAGATGTTGTGTCGCGCGGCTGTAACATCCGCCAATTATCAGAGTCTTGTTGGTTTACGGGGCCGGAATTTTTGTTACTCGCTGATAAATACTGGCCGCATTTGAAATGTCACAACCTGGATATGGAAGAAGTCAATAAAGAGACGCGAAAGGTTGTATTCGTTAACACAAATGAAGACAACTACGTATTACAGGTATTGTCAAGATATAGTTCATACACTAAGATGCTACGAGTAATAGCGCAGGTACAGCGTTTTTATCATGTAACCAAGAATAAATTGAAGAACGGAGAATGTACCCTCCAACCTATTCAGCTACAAAAGACATTGCACTGTATTATTTGGGTCATCCAACAGCAATTCTTCGAAATTGATATACAACGCCTACAACGAGGGAACCCAGCCGAAGGTACATTAAAGCATCTAAATCCCTTCCTGGACAATGTATTCGGTTATCAATTACTAAAGGTGGGAGGTCGCCTCGAGCTGAGTGACATCTCAGTAGGCCAACGTCACCCTATTTTGTTGCCGAAGGGCTGTTATTTTGTGGAACTTTATGTTCGGCATATACACTTGTGCAACTATCATGCAGGCGCAAAAGCACTAATTGCCCTTACTCGACTAAACTTCTGGATAATTAATATTCGAGAAATTGCATGCCGAGTCGTGCACTCGTGTATTCACTGCGTGCGTTATAAACCCAAACTACTTAATCAAATGATGGGTAATCTCCCAATCGAACGCCTCACTCCAAGCCGTCCATTCGCGCGTACTGCGGTAGATTTTTGCGGTCCGATATTAACGTATCTCCGAATTCGGGGACGGGTTCCATATAAGACCTATATAGCCGTGTTCGTTTGTTTGTCTACAAAGGCAGCTCATCTAGAAGCCGTGTCAGACTTATCTACGGAGGCATTTATTGCAGCACTGAAAAGGTTAATCGGTAGACGAGGGTTACCATCAGACATCTATTGCGACAACGCCACGAACTTCGTTGGGGCTAACAATAAACTAGCAGAGTTAAAAAGAATGTTTTTCGAGAAGTCTAATCAAGTGATGCTGCAGACCTTTTGCAGCAACCAATTCATAAATTTCAATTTTATACCGCCCCGAGCACCTCACTTTGGAGGTCTATGGGAAGCGGCTGTAAAAAGCGCGAAAGGCCATCTGTATCGAACACTATCAAATACTCGATTCACCTTTGAGGAGCTTGGAACAGCACTGATTGAAATCGAAGCTATCTTAAATTCGCGACCAATCACACCTCATTCTTGTGACCCGAGCGATTATGAAGCGCTAACGCCAGCACATTTTCTTATCGGTGGGCCGCTCAAAACTTTATCTGAACCAAGTCCTCAGTATGAAGCTGCTTCATTAATTGATAAATGGTCTCGTATAACCGCAGTCAAACATCACTTCTGGCGCAGATGGTCTAGAGACTATCTGAATGAGCTGCAGATACGCACCAAATGGACAGAAGAACAATCTAACATCACCGAGGGGGCTCTGGTTTTAATCCATGAAGACAATATGCCTCCACAACGCTGGTTGATGGGCCGAATCGTGCATTGCATCAGGGGTCCAGATAATTTGGTTCGTGTTGTTGATGTGCAAACCCCAAAAGGAGTAATACGGCGTCCAATCCACAAACTCGCACTATTACCAATTGAAAATCCTTTCAAGGGGGGCGGGATGTTAGAGCGGTTAAAGTCAAATTGTTAATATTGTAGGATTCTGTAGAATTATTAATTGAAGTGTTATATGATTTATATATTATAATTTATTATATTTTAATCTATTGTAAATCATATTGTATAATTAAATTATTATAATTAATATATTATATAATTCATATATATATATAATATTTTATATGGTTAATATATGGTTAATTAATTTACCTAACTAACCCTGTATAAGATGTAATCAAACCAACGGTTCTAAGTCTTGTTTTATTGCCTTTTGTTTTTTGCGCTCGAGATGAGCAAATTTTATTGTTATATTTTTTGGCTGCAAGTAAACTCCGTTGGTTTGATTCTCTCTCTTGTTTTTCGATCGCGAACGTGTCAACACACGGGTACACATAAAAAAGTGATTAAACAATCAATAACCGAAATTGTATAAATTCAATTGTATAAATTAAATGAAATCAAAACCCAATTATAAAAACGTTTATAATTTACATTGTGTTAAAGAAATTGAAATAAAGATCATAAAACCCAATTATAAAAACGCTTATAATTTACAAATACATTTTTATTAGAGGTGAGATTTAGAGATATTAGAGATATAGAGATATTAGAGACAGTTCCAAGATAATTTCAAACATTTATTTCACATATAAAAACACAGACACTAATTAGGATGATTCGGATTAAGCAAATTTAAATTAAATATTTAAATAAACTATTAATACCTTTTTTATTAGAGGTAATATTTAGAGATATTACTAGAAAATTAGCATATATACAATATAATCTTTAACCATAGTTTAAAATTTTATACAAGTACTCAATACATATGCCACTCTTATAAATCAGTGGTTCCCAACCGGTCGTCCACGGAACACAGGTGGTCCACGAAATGCTTAAAAATGGTCCGTGAATCAAATTTACCAGATTTGGAAACATAACTTGTAGTTTGTCCACTAAAACCTCTCTTATTAGAAAATAAGCACAAAAAAATTCCAAGTAATTATATATCTATTTCATACCCCATATAATATATCCATGTACTACAATATACATTATACCAGAGATGCATAAAACATAATGAAATAATCAAACAGTTTATTCTTCTTAAGCTTTGTGATCCTTAATAAAAAAAAATATCATAGTGATCTTTGGTCAAAAAAAATTTGTGAACTACTGTTATAAATTGTTCATAGTACGACTTAAATAACCAACGATTGCTTTCCAAAAAAAACCTATTCAATAACCTTTTTAAATCGTACTCCCTTCCTGTCGATTGAAAAACGATCCACCGATCCACCAACGTTTTATTCTATTGTCTATTGCAGAGTACAGCATACTTTAGCATCCCCTATGCGTAAGTTGAAGTTATTGAACTTGATCGGTTTTTTTTTTGAAATCTTTTAGATATCTTAATTGCTGTGATATGATGTGACGGTAGATAATTTCGTCTTTAAATAGCCTTTTCTTTCATTTACCATATTCTTAGTTCCAAAATCTATCCTAAAGTAATTCTATTGTAGATGTCAAGCTGGTTGGCTACATATATGAACTTAGAATCTATAGTTTGCACGCTCTATATACAGGATTAGGTGATTGAAACAAAACACAGGTATATCTGTCAACTAAGTAAACTATCATAAGTATTTGCATCTAATTTTTATAGAACAAAAGTTATTCAAAATGGAGTTTAAATGTAATAGTGTGATTACATTATATTTGGTTGGAAAATCAAAATCATAACCACCTAATTTTCGTGAGCTCAAACACCTCAAACTTAATAAAATGTTTCTGTATTGTATCATAAGTCATTATAATAGCACAGACAGCGTCACTAAAGCTATGGTGGAAAGTGACGGCTCGACTTGAACGGAACCTACGTCGCAGTGGTGATCAAATGACAAAAGAATTGAAAATATCCCAGCGAAGCATCCGACGTATATTCCAAAATGAGCTGAGCTCGACTTGAACGAAACCCACGTCGCAGTGGTGATCAAATGACAAAAGAATTGAAAATATCCCAGCGAAGCATCCGACGTATATTCCAAAATGAGCTGAGCTCGACTTGAACGAAACCCACGTCGCAGTGGTGATCAAATGACAAAAGAATTGAAAATATCCCAGCGAAGCATCCGACGTATATTCCAAAATGAGCTGAGC